>NC_056729.1:1894743507-1894958507 GCF_019279795.1 Protopterus annectens
GCTGACTCCAAATCAGACTGCCGACCAGTCACAAATGGAGACCCACAGGGTTTGGTCCTGGGTCCTCTCCTGTTTGCTATCTATTTCTCTGAAGTCCAGGCCAACATGAAGGGACTCTGGCTGACAAAGTTTGCAGATGATTGCAAGTTGGGAGCTATTATTAACTCCCCAAGTGATGTTGACATCTTACAGAAAGGCCTCACTGAGACCAACGACTGGTGTCAGAACCATGGCCTTAAGCTCAATGCCAAAAAATGTGTTTTCATCCCCTTTGGGAAAAAAACATTTCCCTTGAATTACCACATTGATGGGAGTCCACTAAACACAGAAGGCATTCTAAGAGATCTGGGAACACAGGTTGACAGCAACCTCTCTTTAGACCACCACATTGCTACTGTGGTCAGAAAGTCCTTCTACGTGGCACATCTCATTACTAAGGGTTTTGAATCCAGGAAGAAAGAGGTCATTGTCTCGCTCTACTCTTCCCTCATTAGGCCAGTCATCGAGAACAATGCCCCATTTGGCATGTAACAATGCCCCATTTGGCATGTACCTCACTAGACACCTGCAACAACTGGAGAGGCCGCAAAAGTACTTCACAAAGAGGTTCCTAGGCCTTAAACACTTGTCCTATATGGACAGACTCAAAAATCTCTAACTATTCTCTGTCTCATATTGCCTACTTAGAGGCGATCTCTGCTTGACTTACAAAGCCATGTCTGACCCAGCTCTGTTAGAAATGCTACATCTAAAGAAATCTCAATCCCTCCACACCACACACTCCAGAGACATCAACCTCATTACCACAATCAACAGAACATGCTGGAGGGACAGGTTCATAACCCAGAGACTGCCCATGCTATGGAATAGACTTCCCATATATGTCAAGTAGAGCACCTCACTGGCCCTCTTTAAGAGAAATCTTGACAAGTGGATGGGAATAAAAAATTCACACCGGGGATCACTCCAGTGGTTCTACTCGACAGAGGCTAGGAACTAAGGTTAGTTGGCACAATCCCAGGATAATCCTAAGGGCTAGGCTTGTAAAAGCTCCAGGGGCATTAGCATAGTACACACCTATGAACGTATGAACCTAAATCACTTTATACTCTCTAAAGCTGTACTCAAACTGCCGATGCCACAGAAAAGGTTGTAACACAGTTGTCAGAAAGCACACAGTTTAAGGGAAAACTTGAGCAGATTGAATTCTTGTGCCCCCCCCCCACAAAAAAAAGGAGTGACTGACCTGTAGATCAAAACACTACACCTGCATATATGTTACCACTAAGTTACATTTTGCACATTGCATCTGTTATGAAAGCCAGTCCTGCCTGTCGCGTGTTAATTTTGAACTCGGATTTGTGCCAGTAGCATTTATTTAAATGCCTTGCTCTCTAAATCATGCTGTCTAGAGCTGTGCACAAACTAGTGACACCATGGACAAAGTCATAAAAGAAGTTTCAGACAGCACACAGTTCAAAGATGACTGCAGCAGAGTGTTAGACTGCATGTGCCCTCTCTGAAAAGCCTTCACCTCTGTAAATGTACATTAAACAAATGAGCCTGTTATACTTAAATAGCCAACTCTCTAGCCATATTGCTATCAGTGTTGCTCTCATTTGCACAGCAGTGCTAACATATTAGCAGGATGTGTAGCAGGTGGATACATCTGAAGGCAATTTCCACCCAGTTTTTGCCATAAGACATGGTGACAGGTACATTAGCTAAGTATGGGATGAGGTTCTATTTGATGCCAAATGTCACGCAAAAGTGATACTTTTATCTCCATGTCCATCAAATGATGTGTTACTTCAAATTTTAAGTGCAGTGGTAGGACATTTTATATATATATATATATATATATATATATATATGTATATATATATATATATATATATATATATATATATATATACATATATATATATATATATATATATATATAAGTAACTGTGATGCTCTGTGATGCTCTGTACACTTTACTGGAAACCATGATGGACTAACTAGTGACAGGTAAAGTAATTGTAATTGTGGCAATCACAAAGCTGCTGTCAGAAGTATTTATCAGGAAGGTGTTGATTAATAGTGATAACTGCCACACAGTGGAGCATCATACATGCATTCATGTTTGTTAATCTCAAGATCACGGCACGATGCATTATTGCAATAAATCTTGTGTTTATGTGTGCATCATTGACAGCTCATTGCTATGTGTATACAATGTGCAGGTTAATGACAAGTCTTACATGCAGATGATATGACTACTGCACTTATTAATACCAGTCTGCAAATATGTTTGCAATTGTACCAGTTCAATGGAGCACATTGTCATATTGCGAAGGAAAATGTGAGCAGCACACACCCTTGGTTATTTACAAAAATGCACCAACTACATTACAATGGAATCCTTACATCAATAATACAATAAGCCAATACAATCCCCTGGATTTACTAATCTTCTGTGCAGGACTAGTCTAGTCCTGCATGGAAGCGGCCGCTTAGGAGGAGGACTGCAGCACACCATACATATTAATGAAGGTGCACCACTCGACCTCCTAGGCTTACACGGAGTGTGTACGACTACAGGGGGCACAACCTCCTAGGCTTACACAGAGTTTGTACAAGTACAGGGGGCATGTCTGAGAGAAGAAGAGCTCTCTGAATAAACATGCCCCTGCAATGTAGAACAGCATAAAGTGCAAATAAATGAGTGACACCGCTCATAGGTGTTTGAATATCCCCACCAACAGTCCCCCATGTATAAGGCACATTGTAGGGCAACAGGACATAAAAAAAAAAAGAAGAAACCCCTATATTATTTTTAAAACTCCGAGTACAGCTAACTGTAGGTGCACGGGTGTGCCCATTGCTTAGCTACAGTTAAAGCAGCTTAAAAGGCTGAAGAGGATAACTTCATTTGTACATCAATAGTGTAGTGGTCAGAGCATCTGCCTAATGAGCAGACATTCCCAGCTCGAGTCCAACTACAGCACATACCATTTTCCATGTGAAACTGCCAACCTTAGGTAAGCAGGTGTGCCCATAGCTTAGCCTATTCAAAACCGGCCAATCACGGAAAAGTGCAGGACACTGGCCATATTTAAACCCCACAGGTGGGAATACAACCCATAACTGGTTATAGCTTCCTACTGAAGGCAGAATGGCTGGAGTGGGTGAAGACACTCATTTTAAAGTGCAGCGCTGGGGTATCCAGGAGTCAAAATCATGGTATGGCTCCTGGAAAAACACCATGAGGAGAGACTACTTTAGGGCCAGTACCAGGGCTTGCAGTATAAAATGGAGGCCTGGGACAGTCTCGCCTGTGACCTCACCAGTGCCACAGGACTGGTGAGCAGGTCAGGCACCACCATGCTGACCTGAGGTGGTGGAGGGGGGATGTACTGGAACAGTGGATCCAGGAATCTTGGCAGATGCCTAATGCCCCAGTACTGAGTAACTCATTCTACTAAGTAGTTAATAATTGCCTAGCATGTGTATACTATGGATAGGAATGGCTAAATATCACTGTATTTCTCTGAAAGCTGCAGATGAGCGGGCTGCAAACCAGCAAGCCCATGATGCTAGGTTGCAAAGGCTGCATTGCGAGGCAGGTTAGTAATTATTTTGCATGTACTGTCATAGCAAATAAATATAAGAGCCTTAGAAAGTGTCGTACCAGTAGAAATGAAGGTGTAATATTCTGTGAATAAAAGTATAACCCCTGCAGTGCTTCTGTTTACTCTTTTCATATGTTGTTGAACTGTTGCATACTATAAATAGTATTGTTTTATTAAGCAGTGTTACCCACACTGTGGCATGCAGATAAAATGTGTATGAAGTTCAGTATAACAATATTGGAAGTGCCAAAAGGTCAGTCATATTGTACAAGTGAGGCAGACGTAGATAGAAAACAGTAGAAAGCTTCACATCAATTCCATGATAGGACAGTGTACTGTGGTGTTAACTATCATTTTTGTCACACACACACAGCAGGGGTTTGAATCCTGTGACTGCTAGTAAGTTGTATGCATAATCATAACCCACAGCTATACAGATTTTATTACAATGTTCAGATAGAAAGCTGTATGCATACTTACACCCAACTGTACAGAATTTACTAGAATGTTCAGAAAGAAAGCTGTATGCATACTTACACTCAACAACTATACACAATTTGCTAGAATGTTCAGATAAAAAGTTGGAGGCATATTCATACCCCACAACTGTTCCAATCAGATGTAGTTCAGCCACCTTCAATTACACCCTGTAGTCAAGCCCTAGGTGGAAATGTAGCAGTTGTGGTAATGTCACAGTATCTCCTACATAACATTGCTTAACCTAACATCTCACTGTCACACTGACTGACTGAACTTTGTGTAATACTGTAAGCTTTAGCCCATCACTGTTGCCATGAAGGAATGTATGAAAGTGTACACCCTTACACCTCAATGTGTCTTAACACTTATATCCCTGAAAAGGTGTCACAACCTAGGTTAATGGCATTGAACACCCCCCCCCATAAAAGGCTGTACACGGGCAAGGAACACTGTGTACCACACACTGACCTCTAGAATGTACATTTGTGTTGTCCAGCTGTTGCCCCATATATATGGACCTTGCCCAACAGTTGGTGTGGGAGTCCATGACATGACTGGGATGATAGCAGTAATGCTAGCAGTAAATAATGATAGGCCATTACCTACCGATCCTTTACTGTATAACAGCAGGACAAAGACTGGTATATATGTGGAGGACAGAGGCAGTAACACGGGGCCATACTTGCATTATTGCTATTACACACACTGGAAATTGCTGGTGTTACAGGATTTGTTGCAACATATCCTTATGCAAGAATACGACATTGAAATACAAACGGATGCAGCCATGTACTGATAGCACTCAACAGACAGAATGCCACTGATATATCTGAGACCAGGTCTGTGTGGTGCACAGACAAAATCTAACAGCCAGTCCTCTGGCTATCATATGAATAGGCCCACAGTTGAAAGCTATGCAGACAGACTACATTCTATGCTAAAGTACCATGTACACAGAAACCCTGTAAGACCAGCAAGATACAATGCACACAACGACACTACTCATGCTGTCTGTAGGTCTGGAACCTTACCCAAATGTGTATCTGACCTATGTCTGCAGGTTCTGCTGTAAGAGCTATTGCTACCTGCTGTCTGCAACACTGATGTCCACACACAGGAAGGATGTCCTCCATACTAGAATGGTGAAAGGACAATGCCCACAGAAGTCAGCAATTTATAGTACTGGGTTGCCATGACAGTGGTTATCTGAAGTACTACACAGCAGGCTGCAAGCAAATAGCAACTGGTGGACACTGACTGGTGCAGATCCCATCACCTGATCATGTGCAATACCTACAAAAGCATGTTGCAATCTATTCAGACCAGCTCAATCACTCTACTGGAGAGACTGAGAGAGAGAGAGAGAGAGAGAGAGAGAGAGAGAGAGCGAAAGAGAGAGAGAAAGAAAATTAGAAAAAAACAAACCATAACAAATTAAAAACAAATAACAAAGCTCAGGGATTTGTTACAGTGGGGAAAAAAAACATAAAAGGTATGTGAAACATATATGTATTTACTTGCTTGTAGTATTTGGTATGGAATAATAGGATGTATAATGTGAAATGATTTATATGTGCCATTGGTAGTTGTTCCTGTAATGATGTTCTGCTCAGCAACTGCTCTGAACAATAATGTCTGTCCCTGTGGGCAGTGGGACATACCTGTCAACTGTGCAGATCAGCAGTGAATGACAAAGATGTGACCCATGATATTTGTGTTCTCAGCAACTGCTCTGAACAATAATGTCTGTCCCTGTGGGCAGTGGGACATACCTAACTCGACCAAAATGCTGAAAAGCACAATAGAACCAGAAAAAAGGATATACTGGAAGTAGAAAGGACGCAGCTCGTACGAGTGATGTATTTTATTCCACTAGTAAGACATATAATGAAATGCAGACCACAGAGTTAAGCGCTTTCAACTGAACAAACTCAGTCTTCATCAGAACAATACATCCATTTAAAAACAGAGTATATATAGTAACTGTTACTTGTTAAGTTCAAAAATTGCGCCAAAACTTTTAAAGTGACAGCACCAGAATCACAATAAACACCTTACGCTAATCGCTGAATATACTTAATATAAATACTGATTAAATCACATTACTAACATTAATAAATAACAAAAAATTCATAATTATTGCTGTATAAAAATACTGTGTAAAAATATCAAGAAAATGCTGCCTATTATATATATAATGCAACCTACTAATAAATATCATATATATATAAACTACTAATTTAAAGACTGCCGAAATGAATACATTAATAATAAATACATTTAAAAATTCAATAATAAAGCTGTACAGATATATACATGAATAGATAAACATATAATTAATATATTGTGAGCAAAATCAACCTAACATAGAAAGGCGCACTATCAATCTACTTCGAGAAATGGTTTGATGCTGATATAGTCATTGAGGCCAGGAGTTCTAATCTGCCATATACTCTCCTTTAATGCCAGTTGTACTTTTCAATTTCCTACATACGTAGCTTGGTTGACCTGATCTATAATACTAAACAAAAAACTATGTTGGTCCCCTTTATCTACAATATGTCTATATAGGGCATTAGTTTTATCCTTCCTACGTATTTTATAAAGATGTTCATAAATACGTTTCTTTAACATCCTTTCCGTCTTCCCTATATAGAATGCGGTACATACGATACATTTGGCAATGTATATGATTTGTTTACTATTACAGTTTCCACCTAAAAATCTGATCTCCGTATGATTAATATCACTTAACCTGAACTTATCAACGGTATTAATATATGAACATTGGTGACAAGACCCACACTTATTACTAGCTTTAGTACATTTGATAAAGTTGCCCCTCTTTTTATCAGTATGTTCTAACATCCTTTTTAAATTAGGTGCCACCTTATACACAATAACTGGTTGTTTGCCTAATGTCAATCCCAGATTATTAGATGAAATAACATCCCAATGTCTAAATAATATTTCTTTAATATACTGTACGTATGGAGAGTATGTTAAAATACATACTCTGTTGAAATTATTTCCCTTGCTTTGACTGACATCACCTACTGACTCTTGAACACCTAACAATGGTGTAACAGCCCAGCAACAATAGTGTCACCACAGGAGCATGTCTATAAACACGTAGCAGAAAGTGGTGTACAATACAATATATGTCCCACTGGTAGATAAACCGGAAACATACCACTTGCGTTTTGTGAACATTAAGTCGGAGCTGATATGGTGGTAGGAGACTGATATGTGTATTGTATTATGGTAACCATGCCATATGAGTTGCTCAGACATATTTCCATCTTTATGACTTTCAGCGACAATGACACACCCAAGGAATCCAGCATACAGTGCCGCTGAGGATGACATCATACCCACCAGCCTCATCCAGCACTATCAGCTGCTGTTCTCCAGGACAAGCCATGACCAACCTGAGTGCACCGCCATGTGGAATGATGTGGTCCACAGGGTAAATGAGGTGGGCATACACAGCCATACGTATGAGCAGGTCCACCATCATTGTAGTGACCTGCTCTGCCATGTATGTTACTGTGCCACTGCCATGCGGGGTGACCACCTTGCAATAGGGGGGGGCCATAACATCCATCCCCCCCTCACCAGAGTTGAGAAGTTGCTCATGAGCCTGGTGGCACCTGGCTGCCCACAAGAGCTATAGACTTATACAGTCATGGAGATGGGTGCTACCCACACACCAGACATGGGGCATGCAGGTAAGGTTCCGGGGCATATCAGTAGACCACTGTTGTGTATGCATCTCTACAGGTAGATCATGCATATGTGAGATGTGGAGTCTGTTGCTGTGTAGTACTGATAATCAGTTGTGCATAATCTGTAGTACTGTGGACTTCAGCTGTTGTATTTATTGTAATATTGCATCCACCCTGTAGCAATGGAACAGCTGTGGCCACTGACATCAACTCTATCTCATTCCAATGTAGCTACCTCTCAGATACCAGCAAGGCAGTGGCTGGATGCTGGTGAGTATGGTTTAAGGTCGTGCTTAACAATACGCTGTGCATGTCATAGCTAAGGTATAGGCCATGTGCACATCTAACACACCTACCCATAATGCATGATGTACATGTTCACTGACAGAGCACATACCTCACTAATGGGATTACTAGCCTCAAACACATGCAATACACAGACCATCTCAGACAACTGTGGCTACACTCCAGTGCACATTGCCCAGGCACAGCTGACATCTACCTAACATACACAGCTATGTCATATACAGAGCAGTTGAATATGCTACACGTAAGGAAATTCCAATCCCACTGCAAACACACGCTCCAAGGTCCTAAACCTCATCAACACATTACACAGAACATACTGGATGGATAGGGCACTGTCCTGGGGAATTCCCACACTCTGGAACAGATTACCCATTCATGTCAGGCAATGTTACTCATTGTCCCTCTTTACAAAAACACTTGACAACTGGATGGGAAATGGAGAATTCACCCTGGGTAGTATGTCTGCACCACAGCCTGACAGGGGCTCAGGGGAATAACAGTATTGGGTGGTGCATGCCTGGAAACCCCTGTGGCTAGGCTTATGTAGACCCCAGGACCAATAGACTAGTACTCACCTATGGATCTATGTGCACCACAGGCAACATCAGCCAGGGCTCAATACAGATATGATCTGCATAATGGTTGTACATTGCCAAAGCCATGTGTTGCAATGTGTTCTGATGTACCAACACCATGTTGGGGAAGTCCAGGAAGTTGCAGTTATGATACATGTGCTGCACAATCCACACCTCACCCCAAACCAGGGATGAAATCTCTATCTGCTGGTGCTACTGTACACCTGCATGTTTTCCCTGCATTGGCAGGGAATATGCCAGTACACATGGTGTTCCTAGTCTGGGATACTGCAATATGACACACATGTGTAGGCCACAGATGTTGAGCATTTGCAGTGTAGAAGGAGATGGTGAGGGTGTGTCATACTGAAACACATCAGTGCATTGGAGGAGAGAGACAAACCTACTGAGAATAGCTGTATCTGCACACAGTCAAGGTCATGAAGTGTGACAGACATAACCCTGACTCCACCACACTAGTGATGGTACTGTATGACCTGCAAGGGCTATGCACATGTTTAGTATGCAAACATGCAGGTTTGGGGAACATTTGTAGGCCTGACTGACCAACTACTGGTTCATGATGATGGACCGTGTTATTATACCCCTGCTAGGTATTGTGACCACAGTAGTACACATAGCAGTTATTGTTATATAATCCTACAAATGGTATGCATCCCAGTCAGCATCTGCACAACTGACACATATGGCTCGTGTTGCAATTGAATGCCTTGGTCATATGTCACATATTAGGTATGTGTAGTGTTGCCATATGCAGTAGTGTTGCGCCATAGCATGTCATGGAAGAGAGTCCATGTCAATAATGGTCTGTACACTCACCATAGGTACAGTACATTGTGTCTGTGGTCGGTCTAATGGCATTCGATCACTCATACATGCACCACTGATTATGACATCTGTGAATACACATCAGGCATTCATAAAACACATGTCCGTATATAATCCAGAAACACACAGAGGCTGTAAGCAGCAGAGGAAACATAACTGACACACAGATACACATCCTGCAATGGTGTGTACACCTGTGAGGTAAGGTGCACAGTACACACCAGGGTGCTGAACAGATGCACAGCAATGCTGTGGACATGGGTGCAATGTGTTCCAGGGGGAGAGCCATCATCTACTAACAGAAGCCATGCATCACAGCCTGTATAATGTTGGTAATGGGGATTGACTACAGTTGCACTGCATGCTGTTGAGCATGACATGTCCTGCATGCTGATATGTGTGTAATTGCAGGTCTGTGTGTGATAATGTACTGCACAATCACCTGCTATTGTGTGTGTTATGGGAATGCTGGAGTTGTCTGTAGGTGCTGTCTGGTGGAATGTATGGGTTGTCATGTATGTTAACTGCATGTGTGTATGTCTGTGTGTGTGGCCATGTCTGCACACGTGTGAGTGTGTGTGTGTGTGTGTGTGTGTGTGTGTGTGTGTGTGTGTGTGTGTGTGTGTGTGTGTGTGTACTGTTTAGTGGTGATGTACAGGTCTTACAGTCTGTTCCCTGTTTTCCCCTCACAGGTGGCGAGGTGGGGCTGGGTCCCTCCCGCAGGGAATCTGATGTCACTGATACAGAGAGTGACCATGAGGATAGATGTATTGAGGCACAGGCAGGGTCATTAGGGGCTGCCGCTGGTCCACCAATTGACATCCCACAAGTATCCACCCTATCCATGCACACAGTCGCACTGCCTCTACATACTTCATCACCATTGGCCTTAGCTGAGGGACAGTCTATGATTGGCATTGGCCAGGACAGTGTGGTATCTATGGCACATGTGTCAGGACACAGCTGCCATAGCCAGATGTCTGGCGGGGTGCCACACAGGCAGATGTTAAGGAGTGTTTGTCGGAGCACTGCTGGTCATCATGCCCCTGGCAGATGTGCCACATGTATATCTACCGCATTCATGTTCCAGACTGTCATGGAGGCACAAGCACAAATGGAACAGTACACCAGACAGGGTCTATGGGCACAGAAGGCTCATCACACCTGTGTAAATGACAGCATCCATGACCTAGCAGGTGCCATTCATAATTACACCATGATCATGGATAGATGGTGGGGTGAGACATTGGATCTCATCAACAATGTCATGTCCATGCGTCAGGACAGGATGGGATGGATGCAATGGCCATGTGGATGTATGCCAGCAATATCAACAGCTGGAGGTCGCCGTGGATGTCCCACCAGTTACAGCCCCTCCCGTAGTGCCAGTACCAGCCCCAGCACTGTAAGGGGGTGCTGTCCACAGACTGCCATAGCAGACCATGTGCCCGTGGCCCTGGCCAGTCCCTGGAGGGACCTGAATCCAGTGGACGTTTGTCATCTTCGGGGGCAGTACCCTATCTGGCTTTGTACCTGATACTGCCTGTGGCACCCCTGCTAGGCATAGGTCCCATGTTTGTGGCTGGAGATGGTGAACTGCAAACCCTGCCAGGTACAGTCTGCAGCTGTCTCACAAATCACCATATAAGGCAGCCACATGGTGGAACTGTGTGCATGCAGACACACACACATAAGCAACAAACCTAGGGCAACCACATACCTGCACACATGACATCACCATTCGCCCATAATGCTACTGAGCCCCCTCACACACACAAACACACATTGTCAATTTTATGGCTCAGCCTAGGCCTCTGGCAAACAAACAACACACCTGTGCATATGATGATACCTGTGCCACATCCTGTCATCCATAACATTGATGCAGGGACAGGCTAACATGGTGCTGATGCACAGGGTGACTGTACAACAGTGTAGCAGTGGAATGCTGTGTAGCATGTTGAAATGCTAACATCCTGGAAGGTGTAGCTGTGCAGCCATGATGCATTATAGCTGTAATTAACAATGTTGTATTGTGTTCACAATCTAGTCTGACTGTGTTGTGGTTGTCCATGTGCCACATGGCTGACGGGTGTAGTGGTGTCAGCAGGCTTTCTACAGTGGACACCAGTAAGTGTAATGGGTGGTACACATGACATGGCTGGGTACAACACAGAGTCTTTGGTTTGGATGGTTTGGATTGGATGCAGTTTGGTTTGCATGCAGTACAGATACAAGACTGTACACATGGAGGTATGTCCCCATGCAGGTAATACATCTGTTGCACATGTAATCCCACCAAGACAGGATAGGCACAACCACACATTGGTATATATGCATTCTGTTATTTGAAAGACATTGAACATGCTAACATCAGGGTGTATGTCCCTTTCTCCACTCTACTGCGATCCTCACCTCAATAACATGGGTGTGCCAATGCCAGTGGCATAGCCCTACCCTTAGGAGGGTGTGAGGTGCTCTACTACTGTGAATGGTGTAAACAACAACTAACCAACCTGATAACATACACTGTACAGTATTACAGACAGCTATGTGGGGGGATAGACGCAACAGTAACTGCAATGATGGTGGATGTGTCCACAACAGCCACACCCAGTGAGTTATATCAACCTCAGTATTACTGCACACCTCTACAGTGTGGAGGAGGGCATTAACACATCTACGACATGTGAAGGACTGTACGTCCATGGGATGGCACCTGTGGAATGTTGGCATTTGCCAAGCAGTCCTGGGGGAAACATATTCTGTGAACAGAGGTAGATCCCTTAACATCTACACACATACCTATAAGTGCGATGGTGTACAAAAGCCTGCTATGATCTACATAGGCTGTGTGCACCTCCTAACCCTCATCTACATCTGTCCTGATTGCGTCAAGGAAGTATACCAGGTTCAGGTTGTATTCTCTGCCTTTGACAAGTCCAACATTGGTGGGGTCCAGGATTTTAAGATTACCAGTACCATTGGCCATGGGTTCATTGCTGATATGTTCCATGTCCCTGCAGACCAGGCTCATCAGGCTACTCAGTGGTAGTTCCCAGTTGACATGGTGGATTTGTGGTTGTCCTTGGCAACATTGGTGAATCCATTGTCAGGTGTAGGCCTTTTGGATTGTATGAGGGATCCCAGCTACTTAATGAGCCTACCCAGAGGGTTCCCCCAAGCATGACACTTCACTTGACTGTGCTGCATGATATGTTGCTAATGCCAGCCTAACATCATACAGGTGGGATGGAGTACTGTTAACATGTACTGCCCTTGCCATGTACGGTCCTGGTTATGGGATCTGCTAATAATGGTAGTGTATTGCAGGCCAGACGTGTTTGGCTGTGAGGGGGACCTATCCGTGCCAGACGTATGTTGTTTGGGTCTCTCAAACCCAATAATAGTGCATGTGGACATATATGTTTTGGTTATGTTCCCAATTTTATCTACAGATGTATGTCCATATATACCTATATAGATATATATGGGTTTACCTTTGAAAGGGAGAAAACTATTTATCCGACCAGCCCTTTCTGTCAACTGAAAGGATGAATCCGCCATTTCAAATCACACCGAAGTTCAAAACTCAGCAAATCGAAAAAGCAGATTCGCTGATTTTCAAACTACAAGTTGGAATACATATCGTAATACAGGGGGGCAAGCCTCCCTGCACCCCCACACTCCCTACTTTAATATTATAACTCTGAGATCACACTACAGTGGGGAAAGGGACATTTTCCCAATCCCCACTATAGTGCAATCCGCACCCAACATGCCGAATCTGCAATGAGTGCATACATAGTGACATTTGCTCATTGCAAATTCGATGCATTTATTCCAAGATTTTGCAATGCTGAAAACTTACTTTCGACCTTCCAGCTTTTGGAGGGATGATTTTCTCCCTTTGAAAGGTGAATCATACATAATCCTACATATATATATATATATATATATATATATATATATGTATGTATTTATTTATTTATTTATTTATTGCTGTATATATGTGGCCATATGGATGTATACATATATATCTATAGATTTATGCATATCTACGTATATATGTACATATTGGCATATATATGTATATATTTCTATATCTACATATAGATATATATATATATATATATATATAGATATATATATATATATATATGTTATATCCATTTAAATATAAATACACACACACACACACACACACACACACACACACACACACACACACACACACACACACATACATCTACATGGTGGAATACCTTCCCCGTAGTGTTGAATACCTGGGCTGGATGATATGTTTGTGAAAACATTATACGTATTCATATCTGCCATGCCTTAGTGGTAAATCACTTTGTGTATGGTGTGTAGGGTCCTGGTTTCAATCCTTGCAGGAGCTGTTCATTTTGTTGCTGGGCAGAACACAGCCCATTAGATACAGAGTGATTAAGGCACTTTAAAGCAGTTGTAAGCGGGTTTGCGCAGAGCTAAGCACTATCAACTTCCGGTGACAGTAACTTGTACTCAGTTAGCTTCTATTTTGCTGTGTAGGCAGTGCTTACCACCATGCAAACCCGCTTACAACTGCTCAAAAGTGCCTTAATCAGTCTGTATTCAACGGGCCATATTCTGCCCAGCAACAAAACAAACAGCTCCTGCAAGGCTCAAATCCAGGACCCTACACACCATAGACAAAGTGATTTCCCTCTACACCATAGCAGATATGCAAAATCCTGATGTTTTCACAAATATATCATCCAGTCCAGTAATGCAACAATACAGAGAATGTATACCATCATCTAGATGTATGTGTGGAAATATGTAAACAGATACAACATATCTATATATGTAGATATATATAATTTCTAAACTCTATAAATGAATATAATATATATGAACATATATACATGCAAATGCCTACATCGACACATATATGTGTCTACACCTGTATGTCTACATATACACAGCAAGTTACATATGTGTACGCAGATATACATCTATGTAGGTATATACAGACATAGTTATTTATATGTAAGCATATATATATTTCTATATCGGTATATATGGCCATACATCTGTAGATAACATTGGCAGAGTAACAAACACACGTGTCCACATGCACTGTTAATGGGGTTGAGAGGCCCCCACACTATACATATGGTACAAATAGGCCCCCCCACAGCCATACACGTCCGCCCTGCGAGACACTGCCAACTGCTGCAGAACCCATAACCAGGACCTGACACGACATGGGCAAAAGATGTTATTACTACATGCCACCTGTATGATGTCAGGCTGGTATTGGTGACATATCATGCAGTGCAGTCTGCCTCACAATAACTAATATATATATATAATATATATATATACATATATATATGTGTGTGTGTGTATGTATGTGTGTGTATATATATATATATATATATATATATATATATATATATATATATATATATATATACATATATATAGATATGTGTATATAGGTATATATATCTATCTATCTATATATGTAAATATATATATATATATATATATACACACACATATATATATATATATATATATATATATATATATATATATATATATATATATATATATATATATATGGATAAATATATATACGATATTATGTATATATATATGTGACTACACATAAGCTATTAGGCATGTAACAATGCGCTGTGCAGGCTACAGGCGGACTGGTTCAACACTGGCCTACATCCACTATGAGGGAATGCACATGTACCTGTATATATAGTAGGCTCCACAGGAATGTCACAACACAGGGTAAGATACACCTGTGTGAAAGTGCATATCCACAACCAATGTAAACACAGCCACAGCCTCATATGTTAAGCTAGCATAATATTCAAGTATATGGACTATCTGTTCTATACCATCCTCATATGTGCCACTCACAGAATGACCCTACATATACTGGGCTGCTACACAGTTTGGTCTGATGGCTGTCTGTGGTATGGGACATGTGTGTGTGTATGGCCATATGAACATGTACACCAATACAGTACCATGCTGTGGGGCAGCATGTAACATCAGATAGGTGGGGAGCTAAAACAATGATATCTACCACAGTCTGTATACAGGCTAAAGTACATATTAACAATACACACACTGCCGTCATTCACCATAAGTACACAGACCTCAGTACTGTACAATCTTCCACATAATGTCCAGGTTATGTCATGAAATATGACCCCTACTTTACATAACATGTGTAGCAGTCTGATATATCACTGGCTTGTTATCAGATATGATGACACTAATTATGGTGTATGGCACATATGCACCACTTTATGCACGACATATGTACAAAGGTTGACAAAGGTGTGGCTGGAGGCACATACACAGGGCCAATATTGATATGTTGCTGTGATACCCTCATACATTTACTGTTGTAACAGGGTTTGTTGCAACATATGTCCTATGAGGGATATGAAGTCAGTAACTGTCATGGCCTTCACCATCTACAGACTGCAGTCCTCACACTACCTTCTGCAGTCCACAGATAGATTCTCTGTGGCTAACACATGAAACCAAAGGCACAACACTAGCCAGTCTGCACATGACCCTGCAGATGGGGATTCTTCATAAACATGGAACTGACATGGCAGGTATTGCAACATGTACGACAGCCATATCCAGACAAATACTGTTAAACCAACATTACTCCAAGTGCAGTGTAGCAGCACTTACCATCTGTAGTCAGGTCAGGCACATCCTTCTCCTGTTTGTTGCCCTCTTTCCACAGTGTATGTTGTTAGAGATAAATCCCCAATCCATCTAAGATGCTGTTTGCTAAAAGAACAGATCTAGTTCCTGCTCACAGTGAATGAAAAGGGCCAACACCACCATGATGTTCCTAGATATTGGAGTGTGTTTTCATGCAATTGGCTATGGGAATATTACCACAGCTGTTCCACATGCAATCAGCTAGAGGAGGGCTGCAATTCATGCAGAGGCCATCAGCTGATCATGAGCATCACTTAAAATACACATGCTGCTGCCTAAGCAAAGCAGGTGTGGGTCTTCACATCCATCAGAGAGGGGGTGGGAGAGGCAGACAGAGGCAAATACCTGTCAGGGATGGGTGGGAGAGTACAACTGTAGCATGTTTGTGTCTCACACCTACCAGCACAGGGTAGCAAACCCCCGACAACTATGTAGTGCTATCACAGTTAGATGCAGTTATTGGATGTGCCACATGGGTTACCTGTTGTGGAGCACTCAGAACATATATGTGATGGTGAGTGACATCTGCAACAGGGATATGGTATACACAAGGTAGGTGATGTACATGTGCCTGTCTGCATGAACAGGTGCCAGCATCAACACAGCCACAGTCTCACAGGACACACACACATTGACACACTTGGCAGGGCCAGGAGTACAACTCATCAGTAGTGGGATTGCCATAACACATCACTGTGCAGGTATCACATGAACAACACGGGTCATACGGAGGTTGTAAGGGAAAAGATTATGAGGAAGTGTCAGACATTGGACAGCATGCTTCAGTATGGCCATGGGGGTTGTAGTGAGTGTGGATATAGCCATATACACCATACAACACACACACACAAACACACTGGGTGCCAGTACTGACATGCATGGGTGCATGTCTGCGCAGGTGTGTGGTGATCAACTGTGCCAGCAGGCTATACAAGGGTAGGTGATGGGTATAACTTGGCATCAGGCCACATGCCAATGGTCTGCATTGTGGCTCAGGGCTAAAATTTTTGCATTTGCCCACACAGGTGGGTATTGTATCCCCTATCCAGTCACTTGTGTGGCTATTGTGTGTGGCCAATGCTGTGCATCGCCTGCCATGCATATGTTCCTTAGTCCATGACATGGATGGTGTCTAGGATGTGCACACCTCCCACATGCATGTACAGTGACATCTGAAACTGTACCTGGGGTTTCTGGCCCATGTTGTGAACACGGATTATCATCAGGTGTGCCAGTCTTGCCCCCCTGTGGCAGGAACTGGTAATGGGCAGCAGGTTTACCCTGCACTTACATTTATAGCATGCTAACAGCATTCCCTGGTGTCAGTGGCATCTGTCAACACAGGGCATGTTGTCAAGCATGGTATGTCTCTTGTGGGTCACATGTGAAGCAGCCACAGGTGGTGCAGATGTCCATTGGGGAACATGAGAGAGGTGCACTGTCTGCATGTATGTGTATATTAGACAGCTGGGCAGGGTGACAGGTCCTCTGTAGCCCACTACCACTCTATAGTCACTATCGGTGACCAATATGCAGTGTACTACCCACATATTGGCTGTTGCCTAGGCGTGTGTGTGCATGAGACATGGATAGAGAGTGTGATCTGGGTAATACTTGGGTTGCTAACGATGGTTGCCTGGCCTTGATGTCACATGTATGGGTATGGCTTTGCACCCCAGCCTCTCAGCTATTTTACATCTGTTATCCCAGTATGGTTGACATTGTGATACATAGTAGGGCCACCATATAAGAAATATGCAAAACATGCTCCACATTGGCCACTGGTGTCACACACTCACAACCACCTCTACACAGAATACGAGTTACATACGCGCACACACACACACACACACACACACACACACACACACACACACACACACACACACACACACACCATGTCTTGGAGTAGAATCCCTACCAAACTAGTTCATTACTCTACAGCACTACAAAGTCATAGTACATGTCACAGACATTACTGGAGTACTTCTTCCTCAAAGGTGTATTTCACAGTGGATGACATCAGCAGGATTACCAAAGTAGGGCATTTCAAATGTACTGCGAGTGAGTAGCCTAAAATGAATTGATCCCTACACAGACAGTGAGACACACACAAAACATCCACAGCTGACATGTGTGGGTATAGAACCCCTGACCGAGGTCTATATCTCACTACAGTATGGAGCTGTTATAGGACACACTACAGGGATTACTAGAGAGGTCTTTCCCCAAAGGTGTATTTCACAATGGATGACATCAGATGGGCTACCAAAGTAGGGCATTTGGTATGTACTGCGTGTGACTGGCCTATAATGCATTTTTCCATACACAGACACTAGAACACATACAAAACATCCATAACTGCCACAATCCAGCAGAACACAGTTACTGGATGCACTACAACCTTCCCATAGGTGTATTTCTAGGTTGGTGACATCAGCAGCCTTGACAAAGTTGAGTATATGAATTGTGAGGAGTGTGAGTACTCTAAAAACATTGCTGTTTACTCAGTCAGAGACAGAGAGATACACACAATTGCCATGGCTGGGGTTAGAACACCTACCTAACTACTTTATCACACTGTAACAGTACGCAGTTACAAGATGCACTACAGAGACTTTGGGGTTGCAACCTTCACAGAGGTGTATTTCTAGGTTGGTGACATCAGCAGCCTTGACAAAGCTGAGTATATGAATTGTGAGGAGTATGAGTACCCTAAAAACATTGTTCTCTACTCGGTCTGAGACCTACAATTGACAGACAGACACGGAATTGTCATGTCTGGGGTTAGAACACCTACTTACCTATGTTATCTCACTACAGCAGTATGCAGTTACAGGACGCGCTATGGAGATTACTGGGCTGCAACTTTCCCAGAGGTGTATTTCTAGGTTGGTGACATCAGCAGCCTTGGAAAAGTTGAGTATATGAATTGTAAGGAGTGTGAGTACCCTAAAACATTGTTCTCTACTCAGTCAGACACGCCCATAACACAAACAGTTGCCAAGGCTGGGGTTAGAACTCCTACCCAACTAGTTTATTACACTACAGCAGTATGCAGTTAAGGGATGTGTCACAGAGATTACTGGGCTACAATTCTCCCAAGGGTGTATTTCACATTGGATAACCTCAGCAGGCTTGTCATAGTAGGGCTATGGGGAGGGTGGTGTGTGCATGGGCCAGAACCCATTCATCTAGGGGTTGACATGCCACATGCAGGCACACACAGGGTCATATGTCACAGGTACATGTATACAGCTACTACATGACCACTTCCTTGTATAGTCATGTTGCACAGCTGTCTGTAATGCTGACAGATACTGGTGGCTATTATCTGCAGTGGGTGACATCTGCACCTCATGTGTTTGGGGCCCTTTGGCTGTGTGCTGGGTGGGACAGGGCTGGATGGCTCCTTGTCACAGTCACCCTCTTCCACACATCTATGTCCGTCTGCCTTTAGCTTATTATAGTGTGTTGTCCTTACATATATGTCTGTAATCCTAACCACTGTGTGTGCAAGGCAGGAGTGGTGCATACTGACGTGTCTTCACTAAGAACTGTGACTGCCAGATATGTCTGGTCCACTGGTGTTTGCAGACATGACCTTCATGTGTTAAGTGTGTGAGCATGCCCAGTATGACCTTTCAATATGTTGTTGACTGACATTTCCTTCATTTCTCTGTGTGTGACCATGCCCAGTATGACCGTCTGCATTGCATGTGTGGATCAAGGCTGGGAAGTTTGTACTGTAGTGCTGACCTTTATGTTGTACACTGACAGGTAGCATGATGTGTCTGCAGGGTATCCATCAGTCAGTTGGCATTGACTGTTGCTACATTTCTACATAGCGGGGGGGGGTGACACCTGACTGTTTCTGCATTTCTACACAGGTTTGTAGGGGACCACACCTGACTGTTATGATATTTGTATGTAGGATGAGGGAGCACACCTGAATATTTCTACATTTCTACACAGGTTTGGGGGGGCACACCTGACTGTTACTATAACCTCTACATATTTCTATGTCTGATGGGGGGAGGGCACACATGACTATTTCTACATTTCTACACAGGAGTGGGGGGCACACCTGACTGTTACTATAACTCTAATAGGATGGGGGGAGGGGGGCCACACCTGACACTTTTACACATTTTCTATGACTGTACTGGCAGGTCAGGTACTCCATTTCAGTCTGTAGTCTTACCTATCGTGCTGGCTAGAGGCATTCCAATGTACTACAGATCTTAGCTTTTAATTACCTACATATTAGTTTCTGACTTCCTATCCTTCACAACTGACATCCAACTGCCTGGCCTGCTGTAGTTTGTCTGTGTAGGCCAGGGGGGGTTACCCATAGGCCTCATTCAGAGGCCATAGTACAGCATTTGTTTGTGTTTGTCTACACCTGTCCTGCTGGCTGTGACTGTTGCTGGGCATGTTCCCCCCAGACTGGCATGTGTGAGTCATGTACCTTGTGGGTGACCCAGTATTGAGGGTGGTGCTGCAGAGCTGCCTATGTTGGATGCACACAGTACACTCCCTGTACATGGCTGAGCACAGGTAGTGTCATGTTTGGCATCCCTTTTACTGTATGTGTGAGTCAGAGAGAGGTGTCATTCCCTGGGTCCATACTGTGTCAGTGCATGTGCTATGCGTTGCCTCTTTGCCAAGGCCAGGGCATACTGGGCATGCCTCCTTCTGTCTACTGGGGCAGGCTCAGGTTGTTCCTCCTCCACGTCACTGTGTGCCTGTGCAGGCCTTGGCAATGGTAGGGGGATGTGTGGCCCTACCCCATGCTGCTCCTACTGCAGCTGTTTCTGCAGGATCATATTGTGTAGCATGGCACATACAAGGACAATTTGGTTACATGTAGTTAGTGAGTACTGCAAGGCTCCACCAGATGTGTTCAGGCACTGGAACCATTACTTGAGCATCCTAAACACATGCTCTATTATGATTCTTGCTTGTGCATGTGCCTCATTATGGAGTTCTTGTTCAGGTGTGTGTGCATTTCTGATGGGTGTCATCAGCCACGGCTCCAGTGCATAACCAGCTTCCCCCACTAGGTGACCGTGTGGGATGTCCCCACTGGAAAATCTCTGGTACAGCTGCATCAGATGCCAGATGTGGAAATCATGAGAGCTTCCATGGTAGCCAGCACACACATTCATTATTATGCCCTGGGCATCGCACATGACCTGGCAGTTGATGGAGGGGAAGCCCTTGTGGTTGATGTAGACCCTACCCCGCCGGGTGGTGCTTTGATGCATATGTGCGTGCAGTCTATTGTACCCACTACCTCAGAGCATTCTGCTATTTGGTGGAAGAGACGCATATTGCTGGTCAATGCCTCACGGGTGTTGGGGATATATTCGTGTTCACCGACGTGCTGACATGGCATCTAGGAACTGGTGGAGTACCCTGGATACTGATGCCTGTGAAATCCCCATCATATCCCCAGCTGGCCTTTGGAAGGTACCTGTAGCTAGTATTCTTAGGCCTACACATACCTTGGTATCCACTGGGATGGGTTCCCTTCTGTTAGTTCTGTGTGTGAGGTGTGGCCTGCACAGCTCAACAATTTGCTGTAGGAGGTCCCTGTCCACCCTATAGCACTCCACTGTCTCTAGCTCATGTAGCCCTTGGTAGGTTACCCTGGGTCTCTACACTCTTCTCCGTCTCCTCACTGTGGGTTGGTCAGCAGCATTCACATCTTCACCACCCTCAGCTTCTGTACATGCTGGTTTATGACAGCAAAAGCAGCCCCTAACATTTTTTGTTTTGCCTTCGTTTTGTAAAATTTCCCTGTTTGTATACACCGGTTGGGAAAAATCAATGGGGAAGGTGTTTGCATAGTTTATAGTGGTGTGCTGGGCTGGTCTGATCTGCTGCCTGTGTAATTGGCTGATTCTGATACATTTCACCTGCCAGCTAAGCTAGTTCTCCTTGATTACCTTCCTACTACTGTTTTCCCTTCCCTTTCCCTTCCTGTTTAAGCCTGGGGGTGTGCCACACAAATGGAGTGCTCAAATGTGCACAGAGCTGCTATTTCCTGGTTTAACTTTTGTTTTCTTCCTATAAAACCCAGTGCGTGGTGTGCACACCCGCTTAGACTTTGTAAAGAGTGTTAGGCAGGTTTAGATACACCCCGCAGCTGAGCTGTGCTAAGCTAGGAGCAATCCCGAGCCACAGGACTCCTATCCGCTTACAGTATGCCTGATACCCCCCCCCCCATGATGTCACCTATATCCTAGTCTTGCACCCAGCTTTTCATACTCTTACACTGTTGGGACCTGACTCACATCCTGGGGAAAACTGGGATTCACTATCCTTCCCCTCATTTGCATAGGATTGCCTGTTAATGCATAGTTAACATGTCTCACACTGAGCCTCCCTTCTTAGCAACCATTACTCACTGGCCAGGTTATCTTCTGCCTGCCATTCACTTGCATGGCAGAATACTGATTTTAGTTAGAATGCTTATTTTAGGTTTATTTTATTATTTTCCCTCTGATCCCATTTGCGCGCCACTGACCTATGCTTAAATAGCCGAGACTGGTGAAAAAAAAAAAGTTTATTTTTTATTATTTGCAATGCCAATGGCCTTATACTTGGCCATTAGCATGCTTCTTCAATGATATGCAGCCTTTATTTGGAGCTGCCATAGCTCAGTTTCGGATTTTGCAGAAATGTACTCGGTTACTAACCAAGTACATTTCTGCAGATAGCACTAGACTTCCACGGACTATTGCAAGCTTCCTGGATTGCAAATCACCTCATTTGCATTCATTTCCCCTGCAAATTAGGTGATTTGCATACCAGGGCTTAGTCCATGCATGATTAGGACCTCAAGGTTAACAACGGATGAGGATAGGTTTAGCGAAGAGCTACTAACCCTGGATAATAAATTGAGGGAAAGGGGCTATGCTAGCAACAAGATAGCTGATACTTTTAAGGATATGAAGGTGTAAAGGTTGGACAGGGGCAAGCCATACTTTTCAACTAATAGAAATAGGAATGGTGTTAAGAGTAAGACACCCCTAACCAATAAAATGTGGGTACCTATACATTACTGCAGTAATGTGGGGGTGATAACAGAAACAGTGAGAAAGGTCTGGCCCATCCTAATTCAGGATGAAGAAATAAGAAATATAGTAGGTGACAAACCTAATTTCCAGTTTAAGAATAAAAGATCTTTGAAGCAGATGCTTTGTTATTCATCTGGGGCAAGGCACCAGGACAAAGGAGGGATAGGAATAATGGCACGTACCCATGTAAGAATTGTAATCAATGCCAGTATATATTGGAAAATAATGTTTTTATACATCCAGATTCAGGACAAAGATATGTGTTTCATGCACTATCAGATTGCAATAGTGAAAACTTTTTTTATTTGGCCAGGTGCAAGGGATGCTCATCCTTTTATATAGGTAAGATGAATAGAAAATTAAGGTATCACATATGTCAGCATGTACAACACATACGGAAGGGCACTGAAACTAATACACTGGCAAAACATGTCTTAGCTACAGATCAAACCCATGCTTTTGAGTTTACAGTGATAGAACAAGTTTATGAAAATTAAAGTGGTTGGGGATATTAGAAACACCACTGAAACCTCGGAGACACGTTGGATAATTAGATTAAGGGCAGACCGGAGAAAAGGGTTGAATGATAGAATTCCAATACAATCCATTTTAAAGAATAGAAGTCTGTTCAAATAAATAGTATGGATTTTTATAGTTATGTTTTTATAAATGTTTTTTATGTAACAATGAATGTTTCAGGCTATGCTAAATGTTATAATATTATAATAGTATTTACAGGAATGTTTTATTTTTAGGAATAATTTTAAGGGGCAGATGAGACTATGGAGAATGTGTAATATATGCAGTTGCTTGAGCAATTGCAATTTAAAGCATTGGACAGGCAAGGGTTAAACACTTGGAAGCTGGGTTTAATTGAGTAAGCTTGCTTATAGGTTCATGACTGTATGAATTGGTTTAAAAGAAGGTGTGTTAGAGTAAAGAATTTGTTATGAAGGTCTGAAGAAGTGGTGTTTGAGATCATGAAAGTGCTAACCATATTCACTGTTTTCACCAGTTATTTTACTTTTAAACCTGCTTTTGGATATTTCAGCAGTGGTCTGACTTTTCTTTGCTGTTGTCTGTTACGCTGGATGGTGCTGTGTGTATAATTCTACTTATCTGTTGCTCCAGTGTCTCATTTACACAAGTGGCTGTTTGGACTTTATGTGTATAAATTTAATTTCTATGTTAACTCTAGCACAACCAATATATACAGTTTTGGGAATTTAACCTGAATTCAGCAATAGGTGTTACTGCAACTGCTTGAATAAAATAACGAAATATACACCAGGATCTTTATTAAATAAAGCTTTCGGGTCTACACCCTTCATCAGTATAACTTAACATATAAAAAATCACCATTTAAATAGGAGAACATAAAGTCACATGCTTCAACCCAACCCACCTAACAATAAAAATTTAAAGCTGCAATGAATCAATAAATATATGCAAAGTAGCACATAAAAAATCACATCTATAAAGCATATATATTTTTATAAATAAACAATTTTTTACTGTTTCATATGGAATCACATGCACCATACTTAAAAATTAATAATTAAACTTAAACTTATAAAACTTCTCTGTCTTTTAGCGAGAACGGGCTTTAGACTAACTGAATTATTTAGGCCTGGGGCTACATCAGCTTGAAGTCTAATAATCCATTCTAGTTCTTTTGATTCCAATAAATTATTAATGTCACCCTTCCTCAGACCTACCTCTACCTTACAAAGGACCCTAAATCTAAAAGTATGTCCCACACCTTCATCCAATATATGCTTACTTAAGGCATTGGTGGGCAACTTCCTCCTGATTTCAGACCTGTATTCCACCATTCTCTCCCTCAATTTTCTTATAGTTTTTCCTCCATAGAATGAGGTGCAACACACACAAGTAGCCAAATATACTACTCTCTCCTCATTACAAGCAGTAATTGTTCTCATGGTAAATGTCTCATTAGTTATAGGATGTGTAAATATAGCATCACCTGTATAAATGTCATTGCAACAAGTACAATTATAGCATTTCACTGTTTTAGCCACCCTTCTATCACCTCCATTTTTATTCTGAAAATCCTTGTAGCACAATTTCTGCTTCAAAGCTTCAGAACTCCTATAGGCGAACCTAGGTTTATCACCTACTATAGACCTAATCTCAGACATAGACATTAAAATTGCCCAATTCTTCTCAATTATGCTACAAACACTATGAAAATTTAGGTTATAAGTTGTCAAGTACCTAACAGCAATATTATTACCCAACATCACCTGTCTAGTAGCACTATTCTCACTACAGCCTCGTAATATAGGTTTATACCTGGACTATCTTTCAATAATTACATCTTTAATCACTTTATTTATAAATACCTGGCAAAGCATTATATCAGCAAAAGCACTTGCTAAAGCTAACATATGTCCTTACCAGAGATTTTAAATGACTTTCTTTAGTTTTAGGATTTGGTAAGTAACAAACCTAAAAGCAAGTTGATACACAATGAAGGGAAAGGCTGCTGATTTACTAACGTCACGTCTCCTTTATTTTCCTTGAACCCAGTCATGTTATTAAAGGAGATATCTTGCACATCATTACTTTTAATACTTTTTATGCTGACTTCTTAAAAGATTTAATAACTTGAAATATATTAAACACTTTGCCAGTAACCATGAACTGATCACGAGACTTTAACTGATACCAAGTATTTTTTTTATATTAACTTGTCTCAGAGTTAATATTTTAAATACTTTTGAGCTTATCATAAGACTGCAAATGACAGAAATTATGGTATGTTTCTAAGTGCATATTTTAGCACCAAGATAGTTAACTTTTAAGGGATGGTTTATTGTACTCAAAGCCACCCTCCTCAAGCACTCCCAAACACTGGACATGGCCAGTGGCATTGCTAACTCACAAGTACACCCACTTTTTTCATGATGAATACAGAGCTGATGTTGAATTTGTCTCAGAATGCACTCATCTGCCTAACCTTCACAAACAAAAAGACTGACCTGCAGTGAATCATCTCCAGCCTTCTTGCTTTGGGAAATATAGTTAGCTTTCTTTGACGCTTGACACAAACCTGGCTGCCTGTAGCTTTAAATAAGGAACCATGGACTCAGCACCATTGAGAACCCAGACGTAACAGCCAGAAATACAGAAAAAGGTGTCCAGGAGTACCTCTGATCTCAATTTTATCCAGATCATTTGGCTTGACTGGCCCAAATGTCCCAAGCAGGTAACCTTTGGATTTTTTTGCTAATTTCTTTTTATTAACCTCCATCATCCTCAGGCAGGGAGGCTCCCAACACATTACAGAAGATCTAATCAGGGAGGGAATGAATTATTGTCTTACATGTTATTGTTAGATATGATTATAGGTACTTCGCAATGAAGAGTAAAATGTATATCAGACATATTTCTGCTGTCTGAGATTGAACCCCCATCCATCTGTATTTAGCTAACAACTAAGTATTCACAAAGATATATGAGCTAATCATACAGGTCAATAAATTTTGCAAATGTAGAATATGCATACTCACTTACCTCTGACAGCTTCTTGTGCTTTGATGTCCACCTTACTACTAAAATATTATTTAATGTCAGTTCTATTCTAACATGTCAATCAGTCATACCCAAATCTATAATTATCCTGTGCCTCTCTGTGCTGTCAAAGTCTGTCCTGCTAAACCTTCCTATTTTGTTCAATCTCTGCAGGGGGTATACATATGGAAAAACAGGAATGAAGACTTGTGTATGTCACCATGCTATGGTATTGGATTACACAGTTATTGCAGGATATACCTCGAGTACTGAGGTGGTAAGTGGGACCTATAATGATCTGCCTATTTGATAAGGAGGTCCTGTTTCTACTTTTTAGGTCACTTTAATGGTGATGGCACTGTTCATCCATTTGTTGAATGCTGATAGCATGGGTGACAGCCTTGGCTAAACAAATCTAAGGCTCAGCCTCAGACTGAAACCCAGGATATCTAACCTGCAGAAACCCCTAGCTGTAATGTTTAATGAGCAAAGATACAAGCATGTGAGACTCCTTCGCTTAGTGTCAAGTTGTTTAGGAAGAAATGCCATAGAAATTCTTTACTCCATAGAAGCAGTATGCATCCAGGACATATCTTTAAGAATGTAGTAAAAGGGCAAACTCTTAGGACTTCAAGGCTAACAGCCAGGAATGATGAATTTAAGGAAGAACTAACTAGTCTGAAATGCAGATTTAATGAAAGGGGTTACACTGATAGTATGACCTCAGGTATCCTGGATGCATCTACTTCATGGAGAGATAGTATAGGCAAGCCATATTTTTCAATGCCCAATAATGATAGAACAGGTTATGTTCAACATAAAAATGAATCTGTTAGATTCTCTACTTATTTTACCAGCGATGTGAATATAGTAACCAATGTGATAAAAAAGAACTGGAATATATTAACACAGAATCCAGAAATCAAACAAGTTGTAGGGAAAATCCAAGTTTTATATTTAAGAACAGGAAATCTTTGAAAAGGATGTTTTGCTATCCACATCATAATAAGGGACAAGATATGGCAGGAGTAAAAGGGACGGTTCCTTGTGGTAGATGCAATCAATGCATATACATAAATCATGAGAATGTATTTACACATCCAGACACTAAGCGAATATATTATTTTAGTGTAGCAGCCAACTGTAACACAAACCATGTGGTCTACTTGGCCGTCTGTCAGAAATGTTCTGCATTTTATGTGGGCAAGACTGACAGACAGCTAAGATTTAGAATCAGGGAACACTTATTAAATATTAGGAATGGTGTTGCCACTTATGCGTTAGCCAAAATGTGTCCTCTGAAGGCAATGACCATAATTTTATGTTCTCAGTTATTGAGAGAATTATTCCTAATGAGAGAGGTGGTGATATAAGGAACCATACAGAGACCTCTGAAACTAGGTGGATTATCAGATTAAGAGCTAATAAAGGAAAGGGCCTTAATGATAGAATACCCTTGAAACCAGTTCTGAAGAATAGGAGGTTGTTCAAATAAAATTAAATTATTTTAATGAAAGACAGATAAACATATTAAATATATATTTTAATCATTTTTAACTAATTCATTTTTAACTAATGCATTTTATGTTACAATATTTATTACGTATCTATACTTGAAATGTTTTCCAGTATGACTTTGTACATATTGTAGAATGACTGGTTTTACTTTAAGTGCTAATTACTTCTAGCATTAATTGGTTTGATTTGATTGGTTTGAATACTGTCTAAATATAGTTGAGTAGGAAGTGTTTGTTTGGAGGTCTGAAGAAGTGATATGTGTATCATGAAAGCGCTTACCTGAGTGAATAAATTTACCTTAGATTTTACCTACCTTTATTTATCCTTGGACTGTGTTTAAACTAGGACATTCTGTGCCTTGGTTGCTTCACCATTTCTTTGTGGATTTTTATGACTTTATTGTACCTTGGTGGAGTACTTATCCTAGCTGTTTCCTGTCTAGCATTTTCTTGGATATATATATATATATATATATATATATATATATATATATATATATATGGTTTCCTATGAAACCGTCGAAGTAACATTACATCGACTCTCGGAACATCGAGACTACTACATCGAAAACTGAAATCAGCGAAAACAAAAACCGTCGAGTTCCAACATATCGAAACTGCAAAGGAAACACGCCTATTTATGTGTCATGGTAATACATGTTCCGTAAACTCGATGTTCTCTAACTTGATGGTTTTCGCTGATTTCAGCTTTCGATGTAGTAGTCTCGATGTTCCGAGAGTCGATGTAATGTTACTTCGGCAGTTTCATAGGAAACCATATATATATGGGTTCACTTTATAATTTTGAAATACTGAAATCCCGAATTTCAGTATCCCAAAATTATAAAGTTGAACCTTTAAAATCATGAAAGTGCGTAATCGCAAATCCTAATATCTTGAATTCGTGGTTATGGCTTTACGGTACATTATGTGCGGTGTCGTGAGTGGATGGTGTCTGGTGTTGTGTGTGGATTTCTGTGTAATTTAAGGTAAGTGAGTGTTTTGTAAGGATTTTGTGTGGGAGTTTCAGTCTGTGTGAATGCGTTTGACAGTTGTACGTGTGGGTTAGGGTAGGCAGGTGAAAGTATGGGTGTGAAAGTGTTGAATATATTGGTGTTTGTATATGTGTGATGTTTGTGTGTGTGCGAGGGACTATAGAATGTTTGGATGTGAGTTTCCTTTCTGTGTCTGTTTGTGCAATCTTGGAGTTAGTATATATAAGTAGGGGGTGTGGGGTGCAGGGGGGCTTGCCCCCCTGCTTATATGTAGTCTAGGTTTGTTTGGGTTTTTGTGTTTGTGTGTGTTTTGTTTGTTGTGGTGTGGGTTGGATGATGTATGCGTTGTGTGGTGTATGGTGTGTTTCTGTTTGTGATTTTGCAGTTTCGAGATTTGGGATGTTCGACTTTATGGATTCGAAATACTGAAATTCGGGATTTCAGTATTTCGAGATTATAAAGTGAACCTATATATATATATATATATATATATATATATATATATATATATAGTCTTCAGGTTTGCACTTCAAGCAGAGTTTTTGTGAGCATCATTCACATCGTTAGGCATCTTCAACACTTGTGTGACGTGAGCACAGCCACCTCTCATGCATTGTAGCGGATGTGGAAATGCATGTGCACCAAGGTTCCGACAGATTTCAATGTGAATATAGCTTGTATGTGTCACTATTAGCTGTCTGCACACCTTATCAAAGTGTGATTATCATATGGATGAATCTTTAACACATCATTGCCTGACTGGCACTGCTACTGAGGCAGACTTGCAAGGTATTAGCTGGGCAAAAGTCTTAATCCCCACTCCTGTACTGTTCATGAATGTGCAATTCATTGTGTAGGTTGGCTATGAAAGTTCCACCATGTTAAGGAATTTGTTTGCTCTATGTGCTGCAGAACACACTCCCCCTATCATTTTCACTATAGGACAATGGAGGATAACCTATGAAATATTTTAGATATGTATATTTCCATACAACTGTTCATTCTTACTATGCTGATAAATATTTATGATCCACTGTCTGTTTGCAGTGTTTCAATAAAATCCATTAAAGTAATCTGAAATATACTTCATGGGGGGCAGATAATTCACACTCTCATATGTACATATTTCTCTATCATTATTTTGTAACTTGTTAAAAGTTTAAATTGTAACTGAGGGAGTTGTGCAAGCTTTTCTTACATTCTCCATATTGCTACTCTGATTATGTTCTTTTTTTTTTTTTGAGTGTTAGGTGTACATGTCTTCATCTGTTATTATTTGTTGTCTTCTGTAGTTTATTGGGGGGATGCATATTTGATATTACAGTGCTGGTTGTATTTACATAGGGTACACCTTGGTTTTCTCTTATGTTTGAAAACTTACACATTGGTTTAGCCTGTTGTTTCTATTTTGTAAGATGCATGTTTAATATTTTTGGGGTGCAGGTATATTTGTGTTACACCTGACTATGCTACTATTGACTGCCTGTAGTACTGTATGTATTAACTTGGGTTTTGATATCCTTTTTTATTCCATCGCGACAGGGATATGTGTGCCATATCTCAAAGTAAGACAGGCTCATCCTTAGGGAAGCCTCCTTTTTGTGATGCTGAGTGTGAGGTCATACTTCAAGTCCTGTGCCTCCATGGTGGCTAGCTCTTTGATTTAAACACTACTGACAAGCACTTCTAAGGCTATGCTTGGTGGCAGGTCATTGATTATGTCAATGCTTTTGGTGGTCAGGGCTGTCTATATTTCATGGTCTGAAATAGAGACGATAACATGATTAAAAATGCCGATGTCAGATCACAAGCTGTGGCACGGAAGTGGAGGGCTGCAGTTGGTGGGAATGTCGGCTAAGTAACCACTCACTAAGCCAGAGGAGCTCCTCTCAACAATCAGGGGTCTGGGAATCTAAGAAGCATTTCACATTGTGGGGCAGAATTTGAGCAAACTCTGAGTATTTCCACTATTGATGCCCCAGGTATACCATTCAAATATTTCTTATGTCCACTTTTGCAATCGATAATCATGTACATGCTTATACTACCTCTATCAACTATTGTGTCAAGGTGTATCTGGCTTTGAGGTGTAATGATGACCTGCACATGGTATGGGCTCACTCATGTATCACTCATCTTTAGTAGTCACTGAGATTACTGTATTTGTGGCTGAGGTATTTTGACACAGGTATTATGGTTATTTTTATTGTTATTTTTTTGTTGTTTTCACACGTAAAACGATGTCTGGCACCAGTTCTGTGGACCTCCCTCTACCTGGTTTTGAGTGAATGTTATTCACTGACAATAACAGCAGTGATGAATGAAAACACTTTAGGATTGCAGGGGTATGTCAGACACAGGAACTGTGGCTCCCACATCCCCTACCACACTATGGATACAGTCAGTATGCCTACGCATACCAATTACACAGAGACACCTGAGAGTGGACAGGTCAAGGGGGACACAGTTAATGCAGTAGCCCTAGGTACAGACATGGCAGAAGCACCTCCAGGAAATCATGAGATGGAGGTAACATGTAGATATATTGACAGTGGAGCTCAGAGAAGGGATGCTTACTGCCCTCCACCTGAGGTTGGTGTGTCAGGAGTTCCCTCCCAACTTACAGTATGTGTAGTGACATTCTGGAGGCACAGGCAAGTTCCACCAAGGCCTCAGAAGAGGTCATAAGACTACTGCATGTTGTGCATTCTGATACATGACACTGCATGAACCAAATGTGTGACTCCTTGGACAGGTTGAAAGAAACAATGGACCATGCAGTGTCAATTGTGGGTCATCTGTTGGAGGAGGAGCTGCATCCATAAGGCCAGTCTGCTGGTACATCATCACATGTCAGCTGATGTGGCCATTAATGCTCCAGATCCTGATCCCGATCTCACAGTGGCAGCACTTCCATGGCTACATCAGTGGTGGATGTCTACATCCAGACATAGTCATCCTCATGGTTATAGCTGCTGACATGGTCAAAATGACAGCTTGTCTAGCAAACATCTTTCATGTTGAGGTAGCACTCTTCCTTCTAGGAATTGTATTGGAAGTGGCAATACAACTCCTGGCAGATTCTGTTCACATGAGTGGGGGTGGCCACTGCATACTTCATTCTCTACATAGCTCACTGCCAGGGCATCATTCTGGCTCACATTCTGTGGTTCTGTCCCTACAGACTCTCCACACACATGCTGACACACATGAACACAAGTGCGCATACACACACACACACACACACACACACACACTTCATCATGGATTTCCTTATATCTGGACATCCTGGCCTTGGGTGTGGATACTTGTAATTACTTCTACTCTCTCACTCACACACTTCACCTGTTTAAGGCATGATTTCCTACAAACCCCCACACTGTGCAAATGATGATGATTGTCTGCGACTTCAGCTTGCCTATGCTGATGCACCATGGGGACAGCCAATGCATGGGTAGTCAGTGGTTTTGTTTCTCTCTGGATGTGTAATAATTTAATTTATCTTTGGGCTATTTACATTCTCTGTATTAGTAGTAGTAGTTCAATGTTCTTATCTTCATAGATTCATAGGTGTTTACTAAGCTAACAACCACTGGGACTTTTTAAGCCTAGCCATGCATCTTAAATTCATAGATTCATAGATTAATACTAGGCTAACTGCCCTTGTGAGTCAATTTTTAAGCTTAGCCATTTATCCTTTGTGAGGCTCAAACCCTGCACCTTGTGTTTGTAAATCAATCACCTTAACCATTAGGCCACCCTCCCAACCCTTTCTATCAAGTTTTGATACCATTGGTAAGAGTAAGCAAGGGCTTGGGAGATTAAACATTTACAAGCAGGGCCTTGAGAGGTGAACCATTTACTGGCTGCCTGTATCCATTAGAGACATAGGTGAAAACCAGAGATGAATTTTGTGGTCCCTATCTAATTTTCCAAAATAAACTTGAATTGGATTATAGAAGACTCTTTTTCACATAGATAGGGAGTCTGTTCCAGAGATGGGGTAGTCTCTGAGATAGATACCTGTCTCTCCAGCAGGTCCTAGTTATATAGAAGGTGAGGCTTAAGCCTTTAGAATGAGTAATTCTGACTCTGTTTTGCATATATGAAGGAGGTCAATCAGAGTGGGGACCGATGATTCCTTGCATACTAGGCATAAATCTCCCCACTGCAGCAGGTAAATGACAGAAAACAGGGATAGGGTTTTAAAGTGGTCTAAATTGGACATGTTATTCATACCCTGTATTCTTTTAACGAGGAACCTCTGTGGATATTCCAGTTGTTGGGTGTGCCTTGATAAGTACATGTATTTATTTATTTATTTATTTAACATTTGTTTACCAGAAAGTCCAACTTGGAATAAGCCAATTTTAAGTGGAGGCCCATGGAGAAATGCTCCAGATGCATGTCTTTGTAACATGGGAGGAAACTGGCACACTTGGAGGAAACCCACACGAACACTGGGTGGACATGCAGACTCCACACAAAAGGCACCCCAACTAAGAATCGAACCGGAGAACCTCTTTCTGTGAGATGACAATGCAAATTGCCACACAACAGTGCTTTCTGTACATAACACAGGGGTTGTTGTATTCAATAATCAGTCTGATGAATGTCAAATACAATGGAACAATTACCTTCTTGGACCTAGATGCCACACATTTGTTTATAAGTTGCACAACATAGAATAATTTCCTCACTACTCTACATACACAATGGTGTTGGTAGTTTGCTCATCCAGTTGTGCAGGTAATACAAAAGGTGCCCTGCACTGCCATCTGGTCAGATGTCTGACTTGAGTTGATTATGTCTGATGCATATTTTGAGCATACAGTGCTTGTTTAGGTAACCATATTTTTATACTGTACAACTGCATACTTTTCTTGTGTCTTAACATGCTAAGCTCTGAAGTTATACTTGTACAAGATATCTTGCTCACCCATATGTGCAGATGATGCTGAGAATACCCTGTCCTGTGCCTGTGGAAGGGTGTTTGGTATGGGCTGGCCATATGTCTGATACACAGATTGGCCTGGAAATGCATGATTAAGTACAAGTCTGCTTTGCTTGAATGCATCATTATTAGTGCCTATATTTGATGGATATATATTGGTTTATTGTTAAGATACTGCTATGTAGGCATCAGTTATTTTTTATTGCCTGCTTACTCTGTATATGTATTTTTGTATTCCTTCAATCAGGTTGGTCACACACCTTTGATACTGCTAGTCAGTAACCTAGGATTACTTGTGTCTGATGTTTACAGTAGCCAGCCAGAGCAGAGGTAAACAAAGTCTGGTTTATTTTTCTGCATCAGCATTACTTTTATGTTAAACAGAGGTTGAGTGTATGTGCAATTTGCTTTTCCTATTTTTGGCACTTTCATGGCGTATTGTGCCTGCCTTCATCTGCCATGGTAGCCCCCTACTCCTCATCTGAATCCTAATCTGTGTCAGCCACTTGTGCTTGTGGAACTGGAGACTACTATTCTTGTACTGGGCTACCTGGCTGTAACTGTTTTCTAAGTATAATATTATTTAAGATGGCACACACAGTCAGCAATTTTGCAAAAGTGGCTGAGTCATATTGCAGGGCACCTTCAGATGTATCCATACAGCAGAAACATAACTTGATCAGCCAAAGCATATGCTTCATGATGTTTCTAGTCTTTGCTCAGTGGGACTGTGTGGGTTTCTCATAGGACTCATCATGAGCCAGGATTCATAGGTTCATAGGTGTTACTAGGCTAATGACCACAAAGGCCTTTTTAAGCCTAGCCATGCATCCCAAATCTCTGACAAGTTCTAGTACCCTTGATAAGTGTAAGCAGAGGCTTGGGAGATAAAATCTTTACAAGCATTGACCTGGGAGATGAACCATTTACAGGTTTTCTGTGTCTGTTAGAGAGATAGGTTCAAAGCCAGGGATGAATTTCCTGTTCCCCATCCAATTGTCCAAGTTACACTTGAATTAGGTTAGGGAGGAACTCTGCTTCACAAGGTTGGGTAGCCTGTTCCTGCGAAGGGGTATGGGATACATACTTGTCTCTCCAGCAGGTCCTACGTATACCACAGGCAAGGTTTAAGTGTTTAGAATGAGTCATTCTGGTACTGTTTGTTTTTCAGATATGCAGGAGGTCCATCAGAGAGGGGTCTGACAATGCCTAGTAAACCAGGTGTAGGTCTCCCCTCAGCAGCTGGTAGGAGACAGAATACAGGGATAGGGCCTTGAGGTGATCTGCATAGGAGTTTTACTTATGCCCATTTGTTGGATATGCCTGGTTAGGTACATACCAAAAGGGGGCATTGTACTCAGTGATAGGTCTGATGAATGCTGAATATAGTGGAACAATGACTTCCTTGGAACTAGATGCCATACCTTTGTTTATAGGTTGCACAACATAGAATGATTTCCTCACTACTGTAAACACATGATGGTCAAAGGATAGATTACTGTCTATGTGTATCTCTAAGTCCCTGACTACTGGGTCAACTCTAAGGACTGTGTTGTCAATAGGATAGTCACCAGGGGTGAATGATTGCCCAAAGGATACTGTTATGCATTTCTTGCCATTTAGTTTTAGTCCATGGCTCTGACACCAGTTGTTTGCCTGTGTCAGCACTTCCTGTGGATCACTTGTGTCAGTGCGTTATTCACTGACAACTCCTAATTTGCAATCATCTGCAAATTTAGTCATCCAGAGACCATTGATATTGGCCTTGATTTCAGAAAAGTAAATGCCAAAAAGAAGCAGTCTAAGGACCAATCCCTGAGGGACTCCACTTGTGAGTGGCCTCTTTCTAAAGATGGACTCCCCAGTTCTAACTTCCTGAGTTTTGTTTGTCAGCCAGTTGGCTATCCACTGGGTGAAATACAGGTTTGTCCCTAACCTCTTGAGTTTGTCAACAATGCCCATGTGGGGTATTGTGTCAAATGCCTTGGCCAGGTCAAGGTAGCAGTATGATCCATTTTGCTCTCATGCATTGCTCTGGTGACCTTCTCAAAGAAGTCCATCAGGATGAGTAGGCATGACCTGCTCGTGATGAAAGTAAACTGGGTTTGGTCCAGTGTCTGGAGATTTACTATATCATAACTGATCATTTCCATGATAATTCTTTTCATGGGTTTAGATATAAGACCAGTGAGACTTATGCATCTGTAGTTTCCAGGGTCTGTAGATGGCCCACCTTTGTGCAGAGGGATGACTGCTGTTCTCCATTCATGAGGCACAGAGCCTGTTGGGAGGTTACAGTTACATAGCAATTCCAGAGGGCCAGAGAGGTCATGTTTCATGCTATTTAGAAGGTATACTGGGATATTGTTTGGGCCCATTGATGCAGTATTCTTGTCCTTAGAGAGAGCATTAAGGACCTTTTCCATAGTAATGGCAGGGGGAGTTATATTTGATGGTATTTCCTGAGTGAAGGTTGAGGGAGAGAGAGGGGTAAAGTTGGAGGTGAATTAGTTGGCCAGCAGGTTTGCTATATCTTCTGATTTTTTCTTAATTTCTCCAAATCTTTTGGGTTTCCAATACCATGACAGGAATCGACCCCATTCCTAAGTCAAAATACGATTAACATTCATGAACTTAGTATTGTTTCATTGTTTGATGTCAGTCAGAAGTGCTCTCCGCAGCACCCGCAATGTGCCCAGTAATGACTCCTTCTGCGATTCATATGGAGTTACATGTACTGGTAATGAATCTAAATTCATTAAGACTGAACATTCTTTTTCATAAAACCCGTTGCACCTACTACTGTTGGAACTGTCTGGGTATCCTGCTTCCATGTTGCTCTTGTTTAGGCCTGCAAATCCTGATACTTTATAACTTTGTGCCTGTTTGTACAGAAGACACTGTAGTCAATGGGTGTGGTGATTTCAATGATCAATGCTACTTTTGTCTTCTTTTCACAAATCTGTTGCTTTAATGACCACAGATTTTTATTTGAAGATTCTGACAGTTTTGCCTGTGGAAGTATTTTTCTTTCCTGCAATTTCTCTCTTAATCTTTTTGTATATCTTGCGTCTGGAAATTCTGGGCTTTTTGCATACTCGTAACAATGCAAAATTTCTTTCTTATCCTCAACAGTCCACTCTATAGTCTTTATGGCTCTTCTTTGGCCTATCAGTTTTTGTGATTTTTGTGGACTGCTACTTCCTTCTACAATCGGGGGGTGGGGGGAGGGGATCCTCCCCCTGGGCCTGGCCTGGCCACATTGTAGGAAAGTTTCCGTATTTTGAGGATTCTACACTGTCATTTTTTCAGTCCTGGCACCAGTGCGCATCCCAGGATTGGGCACTTTTTTATCCTGGGTTTTGTGCACCCACCTATATATATTTTTTTAATTTTGACCTACTTCTGCTCATGATATATGCTGTATAAATACAGGTACTCACCAAGTCTTGAGCATGAATTCAATTTCAGCAGTACTACTCTCCTTTGCTTCCTGACTTATCTCTCCATTTGGACCCCAATCTGGCTCAGTGTTGGTCGCTCCATTTACAATGAACTCTGCACACAATTGTGAATTGCTTTTGAGGTTGTGGACATAGCTAAATAATGTCTTGTGGTTGTCCTTAGCCTGGGAGACCAAATGTATCTCAAATTTGACTTTGGTAGACATTATTTGTCCTCTGAGTTGTTTGTTTAATTTGATGAGAAGGATTTTACCCTGCTGGGTGCTGCTCCCCAAAATTTTTGCCATGATTTTCTTCCTTCTGTTTTGCATTGTATTGATTTTGTGATTCCACCAGGGTGGCTTGTTTTTGTAGTTAGTTCTGTACTTCTTCCTGATGGGTACAGCAGCCTCCATACAGCTATTATCATGCTTGTACAGGGTTTCTGTGAACAGTTCTGCATAGGCAGCAGTGTTTTCAGGGTTCATGGGGCTTGAAATTTTGCCAAGTTATCACTTAATAGCAGAAAGTTAGCCTTAGAGTGGTTCCTGAATATTCCAGGGTTAGCAGGGGGTCCAGGTTTTATTTTTACTTCAAAAACGGCCATTTTGTGGTCTGACCTTACCAGGGAAGACATTATACTAGGGAGTGTGTGGCACTCTCCCATATTAGTGAGGACCAGATCCAGTATGATTGCACCCGTGGTTGGTGTATTCACAAATCTAGTCCACGGAGTCTGTGTTTACAAAATCCAGGAATTGTTGTTCCTGTGCATTTGGTCTCATATAGGATTCCCAGTTAATAGTGGGGTAATTAAAGTCACCCATGAATATGAAATTGAGTTGGATGGTGAGTGTTTCCAATAAGTTTAAATACTTGGTATGTGTTTCCTGGGTCATGGAGGGGGACCTATAGCTTTGAAGGAAGTGGTAGTAGATTTTGCCTTGGTGATTTGAACATGGAGTAGCACAAGTGCACTATCCTGTTTGACCAGCCTTGAGGTATATTTATTTCTGATGTAAATTAAGACACCTCAGCCTTTCGTCCCAGTCTGTGTAGTAGCTGGTCTAAATGTGTGGAAGGCATTATAAATCTTGCACTAGCAGTGTGATCTCCGTGGCTTTATACCATGTCTCAGTGACTGGACAGATGTCAGCATTCTCTAGGGTGAAGTGAGCTTCTAGGGAGTGGAGTCTTTTTTGTTTAGACTCCTAGCATTGAGCAGTAATACTTTTAGATTTTCTTGGTTTTGATTTGCTATGTTGGAAAGACTTACAATTTGGCATTGCTTAAAACAGGCACTAAGGGGGAAGACAATGTTTTAGCTAATATTCAAAAGCCTAGAGGGAAGAGGGATAGACTATTCCTGGCAAAGTAGCTTGGTCTGTAAACCATCTCCTTCCATGCTGACAAATATTGCATCCCCTTAGTATGACACCAGAAACTAAACCAATTATTAAATTCATTCATTTTTTGTTTGTATTGTAGCATCATCCTTGGAGAAGGTAAACTGCTGCTCAATGCTATGCTCATATCAGCCAGGGAGACATATCCGAAGAGTTCCATGATGTCTCTCTTCAGGTAGTCTAGGGAGGCATATCTCAGGTCATTTAAACCCACATGACCAGAATGTTGGATTGTGTGGTGGCTGGCCTTATGGACGTAGAAGTAGAGGTTCCATGAGATGTGTCTTTGAGACAGTTACCAAGGCTATAGATGAGGGAAAGGTGGTCCACACAGCCTACCTAGACCTCACAAAGGCCTTCAACACTATTCCCCACAAAGGTATTATAGTCAAGCTCACCAGCCTGAACATAAACTCCTACATCACGAGATGGGTTGCCAACTGGCACATGGACAGAACCCACATGGTAAGAGTTGCAGGACCTAGGTCTGACTCTAAACCTGTTACAAGTGGCATTCCCCAAGGCTCAGTCCTAGGACCCCTCCTGTTTGGCATATACTTCTCAGAGGTACAGGCAAGCACAGGAGGACTATGGCTCACCAAGTTCGCAGACGACTGCAAACTAGGGGCTATAATTGACTCTCCGGCTGACACAGACATCCTCCAAAAGGGTCTCACTGAGACAGATACCTGGTGTCAAAACCACGGTCTCAAGCTAAATGCCAAAAAAGTGCATAGTCATCCCCTTTGGAAAAAACAAAGTACCCACAAACTACCACATAGGTGGTAGCCCCCTAAATACGGAAGACGTAATAAGGGATCTGGGGACCCAAGTAGATAGTAACCTCTCCTTTGATAATCACATTGTCAAAGTGGTTAGAAAATCCTTCTGTGTGGCCCACCTAATCACAAAAGGGTTTGCATCCAGATCGAAAGAGGTCATTGGGCCCCTCTACACATCACTTATCAGACCCATCATAGAGTACAATGCCCCATTTGGGATGTACCTTACAAGACAGCTGCAACAACTGGAAAGACCACAGACGTTCCTCACCAAGAGGATCACTGGCCTCAAGCAGATGCCCTATGCAGCTCAACTGAAGAAACTCCAGCTGTACTCGGCTGCATACCGCCTACTCAGAGGTGATCTCTGCCTGACATACAAGGCCATGTCCAACCCAGATTTGATAGACATGCTCCACCTAAAGAAAACCATATCCCCTCGAGCCACAAGCCCCAGGGATCTAAACCTCACCACAACAACAAATAGGACATGCTGGAGTGATAGATTCCTGTCCCAGAGACTTCCCATGCTCTGGAACAAGATTCCAATCTACATTAGGCAGACCTCCTCAGTATCCCTGTTCAAGAGAAACCTTGACAAGTGGATGGGAAACAGAAAGTTTACCCCAGGGATCACTTCAATAGCTCTGCTGGACAGAGGCACAGGGTACTAATCTAGGGGGGCGGCAAAAGCCAACACATTCCAGCTAGGCTTATAAATGCCTTCAGGCAGATAGCCTAGTACCTACCTATGAACCTATGAACCTATGGACTATGACCGAGTCATACTGGTATTTGGGATCCAATGACCTGAGTGCATGTGTAATGTGGTGGATCCTAGCCCCTGACAAGCAACTGGCTGTGATATTCTATTTATTCAGCCTGGTAAGAGGGACATATGTTTGTCTCATGATGGAGTCCCCGGTAACCAGAATGTTGGATTGTGTGGTGTTTTGCCTTATGGACTTAGAAGTAGAGGTTCCATGATATGTGGCTGTATGTGTTGATGTGGGTGTTATTTTGAAAAAGTGCATTTGGGGGTGCTGAATGTATTGATGTGTACTTCGTCTAGGAGGTCTTTGGGGTTTAGGAAGGCTATATTTAAGTGCCTCAGCATATGTGGCTCATTATGTCGACTTTGAATTGTGTATGATGGGTGCAACGTGTGTACGACTGACAAGCTTATTGACATTAGCAGCACTTTTATGTGAGAACTTTGCCTCCAGTGACATTGTGTAAATACATCTCTCACATACCATATCAGTTTGTTTGAGAATTAATTGGTTGTCAGTAAATATAAGGAATTTCTACATTGCCTCAAGATGCCCATATCCACCAAGCTGGTAATGCAGACTGTGGGAAAGTTCATATCCATGGCAAATGACCCTTTTCTATTGATTAGACTGTAGGAGTGGGAATATACAGCAATGTCAGGAGTATCTAGTTTGCAACTCTGGGGTCAGTGCTTGGCACTGCAAACTAGTTGTCCTGTGTGCAACTAGGTATTGCTAAATTTCAATCATGCTTTTATAGGAAAAATGTCACTCAAGGTGTTTTTGTCTATACAGGACACTTCCAAACACTTCAGGGGAAAATTTAAGGATGAAATAGGCAGTTGTTCTGAAGTATGAAATAAATCAAGCAGTACTTATTGAAGACAAACAATTAGCTTGTCAAGAATTATGAAAATAGGGGAGTCATGTGAATGGCTACTGCCTGGCTATAACTAGTGCTGGTCTCACCACAACTTCACTCTGCTGGATACAATGGTCCCCTGCTTCTTCTCTCACCAGAAGCAAAACTTTAGCACCAGTCCCAAGATGAGAAGCAGCCCGCAGCTTGTTTGGTGATCCACAGTCTTGCCGCAGATGATGCAAAGGTATGTAGGCTTGTTGCACCCGTTTCCTGGTAGATGCCTTGAATAGCAAACAGACCAGTCAGGAACATCAGTTACAAAGACTCACTGTCCAACCACAAACATTCAGGAATTAATGGACTCTGCTCCTTTTCTCACCAGGAGCAGAATATAAGCACAAATTCCAAGCTATTACGTATGAAGCAGTTATTAGGCTTTCCAGTAATCAGCCGTTTTCAGCATATAATGTCCCTGTGATCCTTCTCTCACCAAGAGAAAACAAAAACACTAATCCCAAGATGACTACTGACAGGCAGAATGTAGGCTCTCCAGTAATTGATGGTCTTGCAATAGATGTTGCAGATTTTAAAGGTAAGATGGAAAAATGGATTAATATCCTAAGCACTGCAGTGTGCTCTAAGCAGTTAAATATGAAAGACAGGGTAAATTAAGCTTTAGCTGTCTAAGTGGACAGACACCAACTATAAAAGAGCAAGATAGGTTGAAAAGGGGTGGGTACTTTGTATTTTGGTTCTATGGAATACAGTCGGATGGCCAATACATTTATATAGTAGAAGAGGAGTGATTTTGCAAAATAATAATTGTGTGCTTGCTCACAATAGCTAATGAAAGGGGACAAGGAATAAGATATGGGGTCAAATTAACACAAGGGGCAGACAACTAGAAGGACAATTGAGTTGAAGAACACAACAGCACCAGCGTGGGAGGGTGGAACAAATTTCTGTGTGACTCACAACAGACACAGCTGTGGTCTCTTTCCTAGTTTTAATACAGTTAAAAGCAGAACACAAGTAAAACACGGTGTAAAGAAAACAAATCACAATATACAAAATAGAAGAAGGCAACAAAGTAATACAAAATACAAGAAAGCAAAAGCAAACTATCTTTTCTCTCACAGCATGTTGTGGCAGAGTCTGGGTGAGCTTTTCCAGTAAAGCCAGTGCTCTCTTAATGTCAACCAAGTGAACATACACACACGCTAATTGACTTAGGTTCATATATTAGTACTAGGCTAACTTCTCTTGGGCCATTTTATGCCTAGCCAGCTACCCTATGTGAAAATCAAACTCTGCACCTTGTGCTTGTAAGGTAAGCACCTTAACCATTAGGCCCGTACTTTGACTAAGAAGCACCCTCCCTGGCTGGGCTCAAACCAGCCTTTCAGATAACAGCCAAATGTGTTGAATGATTGTCCCACAGAGGGTTCTATGGCATATCCAGTATCTCCATTAAATGTTCTTGTGTGAAGTCACACCTTGCAAACATTTGGTAGAGGTCACATGTGTGCTATACGTGAGAGTTACGACTACTACCTGGATAGCCTGCTTACACACAATCGACAATACCATGTGTATTACAGATGGTCTCACAGTTAAATGATCGATACCCTTTTCTGTTTACATACCCCCATCCCAGTTCACCTGGTAAGGCCTTTATTTCAATGGGGTATAGTCAATTGCCCCCAGTACATCAGAGAATTGTGTAACAGCACAGACATTCTGCATTGTGCTAACTCTCTCCTCTGGAGAATGTGGAAACTACATATTATCCCCATATGTTAAAGAATTGCATTAAGTAAATAGTAGAGTATTCCACAGGCAGAAGCCTGTGAAACCTCCACTGTGTAGCTAAAATATTTAAAGCTACACATACCTTAGTATCTACTAGGATGGGTTCTCTGTGATTCCTGTGAGGTCTCAGAAGGGGTTGGCAGACGTTTACTATTTCCTGTATTGTGTCCTTGTCCACCATGTAATGGCCCACTATTTCAGTTTTTTGTAGTCCCTGGTAGGTCAAACATGGCCTGAGTACTCTATGCCTTTGAGGGCAATGACTGACATGATCAGCAGCTGTAATTTCTATCACAGGTTTACAATGGCTGTGGCAACCCCTAGAAAACTACACTCCCTTCAAGCCCACCTCACACTCGAGAATATAGACATCTGTACAGTTACCAAGACATGGTTTAAAGCAGCAGAGACAATCCCAGCAGGGCAAGGTTTCAGTGTTTTCCACACTTTTAAACCAGTAGCTGCACAGAAAAGGACTAAAGGTAGAGGTGTCACAATATACATCAGTAACAAACATACCTATAGGGTATGCTCCATGGCTACGCTTTTTATAAACCAGTGTCCACAATAGGAAAAATGGAGCAAAAGCAGGAAGGTCTTATATATAGCTCTATTTTATTCTCCAATAAAAACAAATTAATAAAACGGATGAGCGCGCTTTCGCTTACAAAGCTTCATCAGATCCATGTTAAATAACCCTCACTCAAAGCATTTATACCTAAATTCAAAACACTAATAACCAATCAGGCTTCCATGTCAATTACTACATTAAAGGAATAACATATATATTAAAAGGCATCTTCTAAAAACTTTTATATATTCACTATAAGCCATTTCTATATATAAATATTTTTCTTTATTTATACAACTCTATATTCATCCAATAAAAACAATATGCATACTGCTTAAATGTTAGACACAATGGAGCACTTCTAATATTCTATGAGCAGATTGATGTGTATAGAAAATATAAACAATAAACATTATATTCATCTTTTTAACACTATCTGTGAGCAAAATGAATGTATGTAGAAAATATGAACATGAGGTCTTCTTTTTTAACACTATCTAATATTACAACGTTTCCTTGCAATGTGATTTTTCTTCCATTTCTGATGACATCGACAGTGCGTCCGTTGATTTGGACAGGATGCAGAAAGCGTTCGACGAATTGGAGAAAGATTTTTTGCAACTCAAATGGCTCCAGACACAGAGACTGCATTTTCAACATTGTCTGGACAAGAGAATTATACCGAGGGGGTTGTGGGTTTTCAATATGCCTAATCAAGGAGCACATTATCTGGACCTACTCACCCATTGGCAGCAAATTAATCTAGAGGTGAGTCGCAAACATCTACAGCTTCTTATAGACTTTTTTAGACCTGAAGAGGCGCGACTTATTGACATTATAAAAATTAAAAAACAGTCTATTTTTGATAATTTTACACATGCAGCAGTACAACCGTTGTTTGAGAGCCTGCTTGATGGTGTAGCGGCTTTTGAACGAAAACTTCTACATCAGAAAAAGAATACAATTTTAAGGGATACCAATGATTTTAAACTGGGTCATGTATTTATGTGGCCCAGACGTGGACAAAATATGACTGTAGAGAATTCAGTGAACACTTCTAGATATTGCAATAATGTCTTTATCTCTAGGGACAATGTTGAACTGAATGTGGACAACATTGTCAATGTTGAATCTGTAAGTAATGTTAATAGTGACAATACTTGTCAAACTGTGTTCTTAGAAGTGTAGAAAGAACCAAACTGCAATCAATCAAACAGATAGTCTTTAATACAACTTAAAATCCACCAAATTGAGCGCTTTCATCTGCCCTAAGCAGATTTCATCAGAATAATTAGTAAACAGTGCCTCACATTTTTATACCATTCTAAACTGCAGTAATTATTCAATAATTAACAAATTGCAACAAACGAATCAATCATTCCATAAACCTGTTAAAAAAACAGCAAAAATGTTATGTTAATTGATAACATTTTTTGACAATAATAATATTTTAGATTGTGAATTTTGTGAGGACAACCCTTCACACTATACTAGTAGCATAAGTTTCCCATTTATTATATTTATAAATTTAGCTTTTAATTTCATGCTTTTCTATATTTCCATATGTTCATATATATTTTTATATTTTTATATTTCCACATTGTTTTCCACTCACATTTATGTGTATGTTTATTTATTTATTTTTAGCCCTGTGAAATATACCTAACAACAACAATATTTAGTATATTTATTATGTACAGATTAAACAAATAGGTTTATTTATGTTTATCTTTTGAAATAAAATAACCCACATTGTAGCATAGATAACAAAATTACACTTAGAAATATACTTAAAGGTTTAATTAATTTAAAATATATTATTATACATATTCAATAATATACATATTATAAAGTATATCATACATGCAATGTAGCATTAATATTTTTTAAGTATGTATATGCACAGTAGAACTTTATACAGAGGATTTAAAAATAGAAACACACTAATGGGTTAAATTTGGTCTGGACAAGTCAATTATTTATATTTGCTGTTTTTTTAACAGGTTTATGGAATGATTGATTCGTTTGTTGCAATTTGTTAATTATTGAATAATTACTGCAGTTTAGAATGGTATAAAAATGTGAGGCACTGTTTACTAATTATACTGATGAAATCTGCTTAAGTTGTATTAAAGACTATCTGTTTGATTGAACGGAGCTTCGTATTTGTTCTGTGTTCTTAGAAGGACAGGAACCTTTGATTACAACAGACAGTGCTGTAAATGAGTTAAATACACATTTAGTACTTAGTGATACAACATCAATGAATGATATAAATATAGGCCATGCTCATGTGGCGGGCAATTTATATCCCGAAGTACAGATAACTGAGAATCAATCTGCCTCCAGGGTAGATAACATGCAAGTAGTTGTGAGGCCCAAGACTTCACTTAGTAATAGATCTACTGATTGTCCACCTGGTACAGGTGATGTTTTTTCTTTTCCTCTACCCGTCCGTATAGACAGAGGTCCTCGACGGACACGTTCAATAAGTCACGGCCGACAGAAAAGGAAACATTCAAGAGAGTTTATTCCACATCAGACTCTCAAGAAGATGTGGGGGAAGGGCAACAATCATTAGTTTGTAACATTTCATCATACACACTTTCAGCTGCTGAGGAAAGCTTATTAAATAAAGAGTTGAACTTCATACCCAAAAGTTACAGTGATCTCACAGAAACTGTTACTGATTTAAAAATTTTCTGTAGAAATGTCATGTTTAAATTAATATATAAGCACACATCAAGTGACGAGAATGTACAAACATTTAAGTTTAGGAATTTAAGTCATTATGTCCCATTGAATCATCCATTAATTGATGCCTATTTAAAATTGACAGAAGAAGAATTATTTAAATATTATGATGGTAGGGCTTTACATAAAAGACACTATGGAGCAGATATTTTGAATTGGAGCGAGAGACAGTGTTTGAAACATTTACAGTCAGAGACCTCGATCATAATTAGACCAGCTGACAAGGGAGGCAGAATAGTGATCATGGATATTGATAAGTATATAATCTCCATGAATAATCTTTTAGGAGATACATTTTATAAGATTATTTCCAAGGAAGAAGTACACTCAGTTATTCACTATGTTTTGGATACCATATCAGATATTTATCACAGTGGCATGATAACGAAATAAGTTTTTGATTATCTTATTGTTAAGAATCCCCTCATACCACAGATTCATGGCCTTCCTAAAATTCATAAGAATGTGCATGATCCACCCATGCGACCCATAGTCGCTGGAGGTGGTTGGGTAACAGAGCATCTCTCGGTTTATGTGGAAAAACATCTACAACCTATATTAAACAAGAGTAGACATGTTTTGAAAGATAGCAAGTCATTCCTCATAGATCTCTATGAATGTTTATGAAATGTTACAACTATGGAAGAACTTACCCTGGTCACGTTGGACATACAGTCCTTATTTACCATTATTCCCAATAACATAAGTATTCAGTATATCTCAGACTATTTGAAGAAAAATAATGATTTCACTATGATACAGATAGATCTCTTAACACATTTTCTAGAATTGGTTCTAGAAAATAATTTATTTATATTTTATAACACCATCTATAGGCAACAAGATGGTGTGGCTATGGGGACCCCATGTGCCAATACTTATGCCAAAAAAGTCACTGTGGGTGCAACAAATGACTAAACAACACAATCCACAGTTGGTTGAAAACATTCAGTTAGTTGAGCACTTTCATGTATAAAATACACTTCATCATCACCTCATCTGTTCTGATGAAGTGTATTTTATACATGAAAGTGCTCAACTAACTGAATGTTTAAGGATTTTTTGCATTAAATATGCCAACATGTTTTTGGCACATTGGGAAGAGACTACTCTGTTCATGGTTGAAGAATTTAAGGCACATGTGGTCTTCTATCGACGATTTGTTGATGACCTTTTTATTCTATGGGAAGGGGGGGGAGATGAATTGGATACTCTTTTTGTGAAAATGAACAACTTAACAGAGTATCTTAAGTTCATCATGAAGAGTTTCAGCTCTAGAATAGACAATCTGGATCTATATATAGAAAGGTTACCTAATGGATTATTCAATACTGGGGTATACCGTAAGTCATGTTATCAGAACAGTTTATTAATGAGATCTAGTATGCATCCAACCTATGTATTTAGGAATATTATTAAAGGCCAAGGAATGAGGGCCTCTAGTTTGAATCTTTCTGAAGCAGGCTTTATGGAAGAGCTTGCTAACCTAAGGCAGAAACTGTTGGATAGAGGATATAGGGAAGATGAGATTGACGAGCACCTGGCATCAGCAGCTAGCCTTAGAGAGAACATAGCTGCGCCATATTTTGGGCCAAGTTTGAATCTGTATAGAGATGAGATATCTCATAGATCATCTCTTGTTAAGATTCCAACTTTTTATACTAGTGATAGAGTGGAACTCAATAACATCATTTCTAAGAATTGGTCAATTTTACAGGTGGATGGAGATATAAGGGAGATTGTGGGTGATCGACCACACTTCAAATATAGAAATAAGATGAATTTAAAGAGGATGCTCTGTTACCCTAGGAATAAGGAAGCACATTTTGGTGATGAACACACTAGACCATGTGGACATTGTAATTTTTGTAAGTATATAGACACTAGTAAGAGCTTTTTTCATCCTGACCTACGTAGAGATTTTAGGACATCAGTTAGAGCTGATTGTATGACATCAATCTTGTTTATCTGGCGGTATGTCAGAATTGCTCTTCTTTCTACATTGGGAAAACCAATAAACCTTTTAGGGATAGAATACGTGAGCATGTGTATTATATTCGGAAACAACTGGAACATAATGCCCTAGCTAAGCACACCATACAATATGATGAAAGTCATACCTTCCTTTTTAGAGCCCTAGAGGTTATTTCTCCTAGTATACGAGAAGGTGACATCAGGAACCATACCGAATTTAGGGAGAATAATTGGATTATAACACTGAGGGCTGATAGAGGTATGGGACTCAATGAGAGGGCATCTATGAAACCATCATTAAGGAAACGTTGTAATATTAGATAGTGTTAAAAAGAAGACCTCATGTTCATATTTTCTACATACATTCATTTTGCTCACAGATAGTGTTAAAAAAATGACTATAATGTTTATTGTTTATATTTTCTATACACATCAATCTGCTCATAGAATATTAGAAGTGCTCCATTGTGTCTAACATTTAAGCAGTATGCATATTGTTTTTATTGGGTGAATATAGAGTTGTATATATAAAGAATAATATTTATATATAGAAATGGTTTATAGTGAATATATAAAAGTTTTTAGAAGATGCCTTTTAATATATATGTTATTCCTTTAATGTAGTAATTGACATGGAAGCCTGATTGGTTATTAGTTTTTTGAATTTAGGTATAAATGCTTTGAGTGAGGGTTATTTAACATGGATCTGATGAAGCTTTGTAAGCGAAAGTGAGCTCATCCGCTTTATTCATTTGTTTTTATTGGAGAATAAAATAGAGTTATATATAAGACCTTCCTGCTTTTGCTCCGTTTTTACTATTGTGGACACTGGTTTATAAAAAGCATAGCTATGGAGCATTTACTTGGTTGGCTTGCGGTGAACTTTTTACTTTTGATCATTTTATACCTATAGGGTAGTCAAACAGGGTGATGTACTGAAGTTCCTTTGCATGCAGATCACCACAGACAGAATCACATACTATATCCTAATCAGCTGTATGTCACTGTCCATGTCCCAAGAAGCTCACAATGCATAGTTGGATCTACTGGATACACTTACCATCTAACTTAACACCCTACTCATGGGAGACTTACATTACATATCCGTAGACTGGGAATCCTACCCAGTCTCAAATGTACAGGTATAGAGATTTCTGGACTCCATAAATACAGATACCCTTGAGCAAACAGTGAACATGCTCATTAGAGGCTCCAACATACTAGACCTTGTGCTTGCAAATATGGGAGAATGCTGCACCCCCCAATGTCTCATCCTGCCTTTTAAGGTCCAACCATAAATCTGTCTCCTTTGAAATCAAAATCATCTCCATAATCTCATTAAAACCAGTAACAGTTAGGAAATATTCCAAGCAAATTACCTTTTATTAAGAGATGGTTTGTCACAATCCAGTACCCCTCTAAACCAGGAAAACATATCAGTCTGTGCTGAATTGCTCTTAGAAACTGTGTGCAACCATGTCAAGGGCTGCATAATGGCTGCTGTGCCTACCACAAGTAAGCCTAGGACTAGCCACAGAAACAAAGCATCCTGGTGGCATCCCAACTTAAACAGGATATACATCAAAAGGAAAAACAAGGATGGCAAAAATCCGGAAGGGTCATTTCCATAAAAATAGAAACTTGCTCATCAAAATAAATAGGCAACTTCTTCTTCTGGATTTTCCTGGTTAGGGATCACCACAGCAGATCACCTGTCTGCTCAAGATTGGCAGTGAAGTTTTACAGTGTTGAGTTGCCAGCCTGGCGTCCAACCTTCCACAGAAGGCATACATATGCACACACTCATGCCTAGGGCCAATTTAGAGTATCCAATCCACCTGCAGCATGTCTTTGGGAAGTGGGAGGAAACCAGAGCACCCGGAGGAAACTCACGCGACCACAGGGAGGGCATGCAGACTCCACACAGAAGGCACCCCAGCTGAGGATCAAACCGGAGAAACTCTTATTGTGAGGCAACAATGTTAACCACTGGACCACCACAGCTGCCCAAAGTAAACAGGCAACTAAAATGGTTAATTAGGTCACACAAAGCCAACTTTGTGGTTAAGATAGCTTCTCTTGTGAAAGATAATCATGAAGCCTTCTACAACTATGTCAGAAACTTGAAGGGGAGTCCACAGTAATATGCTGGACTGTTGGTTAATGGTGACACATTCACTAAGCCTGCTGATATAGCTTTACCCATCTCTCACCACCAGCCATCCCCTCAAAAATACTGTCAATCATAAGCCCTCCAGCTATAAGTAGGGAGCATATTCTGGTTCCACTCATTAAAATGAAGAACACAGTCTCAGTGAGCCCTAATAATATCCCAGGATTCTTCCTGAATAGTCTAAAATATGACTTATCAGCATACCTCTCAACTGTCCATATTTTCACAGAATGTCCAGAAGTTTGCCTTTTTTGGTCTGTTACTCATAAAATTTGTAGATTTCTGGCAAATCACTGAGGACTTGAAGTACTAAATAATGACATACATTTGAGTTTTAGACTTCATATCCTTCAGAAAATGCATGCTAACACAAATTACAGCAACCTTCTAAGTTCATAAGAGCAATATTTAAAATCCATCCCTATTTCTGGGCCTTTTCCACTATATAATTTAAGGCTTTAACCAGATTTGTTGTGCTAGGCAGTTGAGAGGCATGCTTATCAGGACTCCTGAAGTCATTATTTAACTTTAGTTTTAAAACAGGCTTTGTGCCATGTAAATAGGGGACTTTGACAGTCACCCACCTTCATATCATTATCCCTTTACTGGAACCAATACACCTGGAAAGTCCCCCACTTATTAGACAACCTTCATCCATGGTACATATACCACTGCTGTGACTTCACTCTTGCACTCCTAACACATAACTTTAATGTTTCTCTTACTACCAACGCCATGCCTGATACATGGAACTCTGCCATAGTTAAACCATTGCCCAAACAAAAACAATTCACACCCCTATCACCCCTTTCCATCCTCCCATCCCCATGCAAAATGTTGGAGAAAATACTTTAACTTAGATAAAATTCTTAACTACATATGTCCAAGAGCCCTGGAATACAGTCCACCTTCTTTGACAAAAACAACATAGCTTCTGGGCAGGAAGGAGACCCGCCATATAGTCTCTGATTCATGAAATGTTCATGTTGGTGGACAGAAGTGTGTTCTGTTGTGTAGTTTTTAATGACATCACCACTTCTCTACTATAGTCTTTCTTTTGGACTAGACATCAGCCCTGATGCTATTGCTTGATTCCAAAGTAATCTAACTGCCATTTCTCTGTAAACTATAACTCCTTCACCTCTCTCTTCTTTCCACTACTCAAAGGTGTACCTCAAGGATATATTTCTTGCCCCCATATGTTTTTATATAGATCAATAAATGTCTTCTTGATCTTCCTTTCCTTCTTCTCCTCCTATAGGTAGATGACATGGTCCTCTACTGCTCTAACTCCCTTAAAGAAAGATCTACAGTCTGACTTAAGTCACTGCATTGAGAGGATTACTACTAAAAACCTCAAACTAAATGCATCCAAAAAAAAATCTAACCTCATACTAAATGCATCCAAAACTGAATTTATGCATTTTGATACTAATCAAAAACTCAGCAGATCTAAGAAAGTTTTAAGAATCTATGATCACAACAACCATCATTTAGAGCAAGTTTCCTCATTCAGAAATGTTTGTCTCAGACGAGACCATCTTCCTGAATTTTGATAATATACATAAAAAATGAATTTCCTACTTTTCTGGGCACAAAAATATCCTGTTTTCTCTCCCACTCAACCAGATATTCAATAGAAAAAGGAATCCATCTCCAGTGACTCAAATTCAACCTCCGTCTTATATCATCAGCCTCTACTAAAAACTCCTCCACTGTTGAAATACTTGAAAACAAAATTCGTAGATGTATTACACAATCCCATGAAATGAAGACAACTGTATAACTCTAAAAAATGGCACACTGGCTCCCACTTAATCAAAGAGTAGGCCTGTTTCTAGGATCACAACTATTAAAACTCCTACATGAACACACTCCCTCCTTTAACATTAAAACTAATCTAAAACACAAATCTCACACTTCAAGCTACATATCTCTGAACATGCATTCTCAGTTCTTAGGCCCAGACTTTGAGAGTCTCTTCCATCTGAAATTGAAGCCTTATTTTCTTATCCCATGTTCCGTTCTCTACTAAAATCATAAGCAAAACATACCTCAGGTGTCACCATTTAAGCTTGCATTACCTCTTCAACCCTATTACTTGACCACTAAGATCTTTTGCTCCTCCTAACATCTCTAATTTATTCTATTTTAATTTCTTAAACTTTTTTGACATGTCTGTACGTATTATATATTAATAAATTGGATTTACTATGCATCGTATGCATTGTTCTATCAATGTACTATAATACTGTCACGTAAGTGCTATCATACCGTTGTCTATTTTTGTATGTCTGGTCAGTTGCTGACTCCAGGCTGAGACTGAAATTGGTAAGAAATGACCAGTGACCTACCTAAAGAAATTCAAACAAACAAACAAAAAATTAAATAAATGAATAAATAAATACATAAACTGTCTTCCTTAACTATGGGACAACCTATGTATACAAAGGTGTTTCTGATATTCATTTGTTTTAAAGATGTCTGCTTGTAAGTGGTGTTGCAATAAATGGTGTTGTCATTTAATACCCTTTAAAACTGGGTCAGCTGGAGTGGTGGTTATACTAATGAAGCCTGTTAGTGTCACTATTTGTGAAATGTTTTTGACGGCGAACACAATGTATGTGGATCTGACTAAATGGTCATAAATACTTCTGGCTTGTGGAATGCAGAGCTCTAGTTTGGCATGCTATGAAGATATTTTCCTGTCTCTCCTGCATGAGAACTTAAGCAAGTATCTGCTATGCAGTTATGATGGTCCTTAAGGAAAACAGATGCCTTGCATGAGATTTCACAAATACTGACTAGGGACATTGGCATCACCCATTAAAGTGTCCAAAGAGAGGGAGACAGACATGCACTGTGAGCATTTTGTCAATACCTTTATTTTTTAATGCCTTAACTGTTATGTATATATATATATATATATATATATATATATATATATATATATATATATATATATATATGTATATATATATATCTGTATATACTTTGTTTTCCAGTGGTAACAAAATGGCAACTGAACATGGTTGGCTGCTTCAGAAGGCGGGTTGTGTATGTGCTGTGCTGTATTACACTTCACATCTTCTCTGGAGTCATTTTCATATCGGATGGTCTTTTTCCATTCTAGTATACAGCTGCTGGTTCAGTTGTGGAAAATGAGGAGCATCCCAGGTCACCTTAGTTTCCACTCGGCACTGTATCTGGTACTAGCTCATCACTGACCTCCAGGTCTGCCACTTACTAGGGGCATGAAGGCTTCTTTGGATGAGACTTCAAAGAGTTGTTGACTAATCACCTTCGGTACTGCTTCTTGGGGAGGATAGGAAGACTCCCTTCCACTGAAGATGGAGAGGTTGGTCTACTTGCATGAGATACAGAACTATTCACTGCCTGTATGTCAGCAGCAGTATGCCGCACAGAGGACACTGAACACTTTTTGGCTTGGCTGTTTAAGTTGTGTGACAGCAGGCCATTACTACTCCTCCAGACGAACAACCAACCCATACCGTTAGTCATCCAGGAGAATGATGCCAAGTTTTAATGCTCTCTGGGATGGTCTGACAGCCAACCTTGCCAGAAACCCACCCTATCACCATCCTAGTGTGCTTCCTCCCTTATATTGCATTCCTCATCCCTAGTTTGTTGTCTAATCTCTCCCTATCCCTCTTTGTCAAACATGTATGTTTATGTCCTTTGCACCTTTTGTATTTACAGTGTCACATCTGTCTGTTTGTGCTTGCATTTTGTGTTTATCTGCCCCCATGCTATCTGACATTCTCCCTCTTTTCTCAGAACCTTCCATTCCTTCCATGGCTTTGTAAAGCTAACAAAAACAACCTATCACATATACCTTACTCAACAATGGCTATAGTCCTGTAATACATCTGGCTAGTTTCTCATGCCTTTGATCAAATGTTTTATATTCTGCTATCTTCTTGTCTTACTTCTATCAAATGAAAATACCACAATGGTTTTAGTTATATATCTATTGAGTTTCACGTTACTGTCTGTAGTAAGGTTTAGGAAATGTAATGTTTTCTGTTTTACATTCCCCTTTTTGTAAATTGTGATTGTTGGCAACTGTCAAACTTTTTCTATATTGTTGGTAAATCTTTTAAAAATTTTTGTAATCTTTTTGTACTATTTTTATGGGGCTTATCTCCCCGTGTCTCCACTGAAAACAGGCTACTTGCCCAGCCAGACTCTACCCAGTTAACAAATGTAAAATAAAATAAATAAATCATGCTTATGGTTATCATTCTGTGTGCCTCTACTTGCCCTTCTTCATTTTCCTACATTCACATTTTCCGTTTTCTCAAATTTAGATGCTGAACAAGGTTACCAGTATGCTGTGCACATTAACAAAGGTCTTTCCTTGTTGGTTAGTATGTATGCTTCCCTTCTTGTGTCAGATGAGTACAGGTCGCAGCTGCACATGGCTACATTGCACTCATGAATGCACACTGACTAGACAGTCCTAGTTTGCATTAACTGACATCTCTTACACCAGCCATGTATGCATCTGTAACACTGAGCATTACTGCAACCTAATGTTATCTATCCCATTAGCTCTCTGCAACTCTTTTTGTAAACGGACCATTGTTCAATATGCAGCCACTATTCACTGCCATTTAATTTCTAATCAGCTCAGTGTCACCTAACACAGTGATCATTTTCAATAATAATAATAATAATACAAGCCACTTGTCTATAAATCCCATCTGGCATGTGTTAATCTCTACTCATACTCAGTTTAGCAATAGTAATGTTCTTTTATTGTTCATGATAATTTCCTCTGTCACCTATTACCTTTCCAGCTCAAATGCATCCACCTGAAATACTGATTTTACTTTTTTATTTAATTTAGTTTAGTAACTTGTTAATTCGCTAAAAGAAATACGCTATCATGTGTGTATCTATATCCATATCTTCATATATATGTAAAAAAGAAATGGTGAAGCAACTAAGGCACAGAATGTCCTAGTTTAAACACAGTCCAAGGATAAATAAAAGGTAGGTAAAATCCAAGGTAAATTTATTCACTCAGGTTCCACCTAGTTTCAGAGGTCTCTGTATGGTTCCTTATATCACCACCTCTCTCATTAGGAATAATTCTCTCAATAACTGAGAACATACAATTATGGTCATTGCCTTCAGAGGACACATGTTTGGCTAACGCATTAGTGGCAACACCATTCCTAATATTTAATAAGTGTTCCCTGATTCTAAATCTATCAGTCTTGCCCACATAAAATGCAGAACATTTCTGACAGACAGCCAAGTAGACCACATGGTTTGTGTTACAGTTGGCTGCTACACTAAAATCATATATTCGCTTAGTGTCTGGATGTGTAAATACATTCTCATGATTTATGTATATGCATTGATTGCATCTACCACAAGGGACCGTCCCTTTTACTCCTGCCATATCTTGTCCCTTATTATGATGTGGATAGCATAACATCCTTTTCAAAGATTTCCTGTTCTTAAATATAAAACTTGGATTTTCCCCTACAACTTGTTTGATTTCTGGATTCTGTGTTAATATATTCCAGTTCTTTTTTATCACATTGGTTACTATATTCACATCGCTGGTAAAATAAGTAGAGAATCTAACAGATTCATTTTTATGTTGAACATAACCTGTTCTATCATTATTGGGCATTGAAAAATATGGCTTGCCTATACTATCTCTCCATGAAGTAGATGCATCCAGGATACCTGTGGTCATACTATCAGTGTAACCCCTTTCATTAAATCTGCGTTTCAGACTAGTTAGTTCTTCCTTAAATTCATCATCCCTGGCTGTTAGCCTTGAAGTCCTAAGGGTTTGTCCTTTTACTACATTCTTAAAGATATGTCCTGGATGCATACTGCTTCTATGGAGTAAAGTATTTCTATGGCATTTCTTCCTAAACAACTTGGTGGTTATCCCATTCACATCATCCATACTAATCATTACATCAAGAAATTCTATTTCCTGTCTAGTGTATTTCATCTCAAATTTTAGAAAGTCAGTGCTGTTATTAATTTCTGTAGTGAATTCTTTTAACGTTGCATCATCACCACTCCATAACAGGAAGAGGTCATCAACAAACCGTTCATAAAATTGGATCTGGGGCCATCTTTCATTAGTAAGCACATTCCTGTTTTCCCATGTGGCCATGACGAGATTGGCATAGCTATTTGCGCTTGCCTTCCCCATGGCCACACCATCTTTCTGCTTATATAACTTACCATCAAAGCTCAACACATTATTGGTTAAAACTAACTCCATTAATAAACATATTAGATCTATTTTCTTTCCATCACATGTCCCTTCTTACAGCAAATATTGTCTTAACAATTCTAATCCGATTGTATTTGGAATACAAGTAAACGAGCATACATCTAGTGTCACTAATAGAAGATCTCCATCTTGTCTTTCATATGCATTATTAAACACATATAGGTCCTGCAAGAATTGCTTAGAGTCTCTTAGAATATTCTTGTTCTTATTTACTAACATTCTTAAATTCTTCTCAACATACATGGAGATAGACTCTGCAGACCAGTTACATCCTGACACTATAGGTCTTAAAGGAGGTTGATATACATCCTTATGGATTTTCGGCAGACCATGTATGCTAGGAACTAGAGGTTCTTTTACCTTAAAGTAATCGTATAGCTCATTTGAGATGGTATTATCTAATAAACAATCATATAGTATCCCATCCAATCGTGATAACATCCCCTCCATATCAGCTTGGCTGATATTTTCATACACAGAGGTATCCTGTAGCATTTCATACATCACTGTGTCATAATACATTTTATCCATTAAAACTACAGGGCCGCTTTTATCTGCTTGCTTAATGATAACATTTGTGTCAGACTGTAATTGTTTTAGCGCATTCCATTCATCCCTGCTAAAATTGGAGAAAGTTTTAGTTCTGTTTTTACCATTCACATTTTCAAATATTTCATTTTCACAAATGTTAATAAAAACATCAATAACTGGATGGCAGGGTGGAATAAACAAACTAGGTTTCTTATATACATTAACATCTTTAGGCTCACCACCCTGATTTTTAAAAAGCATTTTTAGCAAAACATTCCTAACAAACATGTGCAAATCTAAAATGGTATCAGTTACCTCAGTCCATTGTGATGGAATAAAAGAAAGTCCCCTTTCCAATACATTTCTTTCATGTTCAGTCAGATTCCTTGAGGAAATATTTAAAACTATACTTCCTTTCTCCATGCCTTCTTGGATACACCCAGGGCTGGAGGGCTTGTAGGTATTTTCCTTTTGTTGCGGTTCATGCTGTATGACCTGCCTCTCTGTAATTGTCTGTCTGAAGTATTCAGTTTTATTGGAAACATGTGAAAAACTTGTTCTGATGTATCTTCTTGTCCATCATTTTGTATTCCTGATGTGGCTTTCTTTTGTTGCACTTCCTCGGTGGACTCCAGCCTTCGCCTCTCTTCCACTTTTTCACTCGAGTGAACAAAAGTTGTTGACACCTGCTCGATGGATTCCAGCCTTCACTTCCCTTCCATTCCACCATTTAAACAAGCTGTTGAAGTCATCGCTAAAGGAACTCTAATAGTTGGAGGAGCGTTAGATTTAGTTCTCGCTCCTAAATTCCTCTCCTCTTCAAAACTCTCTATAGTGATGTCATCGTGTTGTTTAGCGTGGCCCGCCCTCTCATTGTTTAAGGTCGTACCTTCTTTAATACGATCATAATTGCTATTTTTGGGCCATACAAAGATGTGCCCTTCCTTATAATCCCTTTTGTCCCTTTCAAGTTTGTGAAATTTCTGTCGTAGCAGTCTATGTTCAAAAACTGCTACAGATTCGGCTATCGAAGCACATTTCTCATCCACTAATTTACTTTAATTTAATTAACTGATAGTATGACCTCAGGTATCCTGGATGCATCTACTTCATGGAGAGATAGTATAGGCAAGCCATATTTTCAATGCCCAATAATGATAGAACAGGTTATATTCAACATAAAAATGAATCTGTTAGATTCTCTACTTATTCTACCAGCACTGTGAATATAGTAACCAATGTGATAAAAAGGAACTGGAATATATTAACACAGAATCCAGAAATCAAACAGGTTGTAGGGGAAAATCCAAGTTTTATATTTAAGAACAGGAAATCTGTGAAAAGGATGTTATGCTATCCACATCATAATAAGGGACAAGATATGGCAGGAGTAAAAGGGACGGTTCCTTGTGGTAGATGCAATCAATGCATATACATAAATCATGAGAATGTATTTACACATCCAGACACTAAGCGAATATATGATTTTAGTGTAGCAGCCAACTGTAACACAAACCATGTGGTCTACTTGGCTGTCTGTCAGAAATGTTCTGCATTTTATGTGGGCAAGACTGACAGACAGCTAAGATTTAGAATCAGGGAAAACTTATTAAATATTAGGAATGGTGTTGCCACGAATGCGTTAGCCAAACATGTGTCCTCTGAAGGCAATGACCATAATTTTATGTTCTCAGTTATTGAGAGAATTATTCCTAATGAGAGAGGTAGTGATATAAGGAACCATACAGAGACCTCTGAAACTAGGTGGAACCTGAGTTAATAAATTTACCTTGGATTTTACCTACCTTTTATTTATCCTTGGACTGTGTTTAAACTAGGACATTCTGTGCCTTGGTTGCTTCACCATTTCTTTGTGGATTTTTATGACTTTATTGTACCTTGGTGGAGTACTTATCCTAGCTGTTTCCTGTCTAGCATTTTCTTGGATATATATATGTATGTTGTTGTTGTCTTTCGGCTTTTCCCATTTAGGGGTCACCACTGCGGAACTCCGGTTCACTAATGATTGGCAGTAGATTTTGACAAACGCCGAGGTGCTAGCTCAACGTTCAACCTTCAACGAAGGTACGCCCATTTATACATGTCTTTCTAACACCCACCCAACCACGGGGAGGACATGCAGACTCCACACAGAAGGCACTCCTCATACTCCAGCCGAGAATCGAATGGGAGAACCTCTTGCTGTCCACTGCACCTATATATATATATATATATATATATATATATATATATATATATATATATATAGATATATATATAGATAGATATATATATGTATATATATATTATTTATTTGCAGTTTGTTTGGCACAATAGTCCATTGGGCCACAAGGAGCCCTTTTTCAATGGAGTCCTGGGGAGAAAAGCTCCAGAAAAATACAAATACATAGTACACATTGCACATATACATTACAGATTATCTCATAGGAATATAAAGTAAATATGATAAGAAAAGGTTAACAATGGTAGAATACATCAGTATAGTTCATTAAACAGCAATAAAAAAACACTTTTTTTTTTTTTTTTTTTTTACAAAAGTAGCAGCATAGGGTAACTGTTAAGAAGTTGGTCAAATAGTTCAACAGAGCTGTGGAACTATAGGAGGCAGTGAGGGTGTATTTATTTCTAGGAGAGTAGGAAGTGATATTAGAAGGATTAGGTAGGATGGGAACAGGAACACTTTCATTGGGAAGTTAGGTGTGAGTGTAGCAAGGTTTTAAATGAGGAGAGACTGCTGGTGATTTGGATATATATTTTTTCTTTTTGATTCTCTAGTGGTAAATCTCCAATCGGTATGTTTTTTTCTGTTTCTTTGATTGGCAGTTTTGCCATTTTGTGTAAGATGATACGTCGTCTTAGCTCTGAAGATGTAGCCTTTTTTGATTAGGTTTTTTTATGAGTTCTTTAATACATTTTGGTGTATTTGTTATATTTTATTGAAGGGTGTAGAATATATGGGTCTGTATTATAACATCGAAATCTTCAAAGATCGAATGTTATAATATCGGACCCTAAACACCGAAATCCACAAACATCGAACAGTCAGAATAGCGATTTTTTTTCCCAGGGAAAAAAATCTCTATTCCAAGAAACATACACACAACACAAACACACACAAAAAACAGCAATCCACACACATACACTTAAAATCCTACACCTAAACCTAAACTAAACTTTACATAACTACTAGCTATCCACTTACCTTAACCCGACCCTAACCCTAAGGTCAGTCACTATCGCACACTCACCTCACCCACGGCCTAACCAGGGTGTGCAAAAAGTAAAAGCCCCCTAACCCTAACCTACACACAATCGCACACTTACCTGAACCCGACCTGTAACACTCCAACATATCGAATGCTGAAAACAGCGAAGCCACAGCAATGGCCCACCAAATTCTTTCCCTGGGAAAGAATTCGGTGTCCTGCACCTTTGCTGTTTTCAGCGTTCGGCAAAACTGGTTCGATATTATAACATTCAAACTTTATAAAATTCGATGTTATAATATAGACCCAGAATATACCTATTTAATTTTTTTTTTGTGTGGCATGCTTAATATGTTTTTATTTTATTTTAAGGTGATAGGTTGTTTTTTGTTACATGATAATCTGGTTACTTTATTGGGGATACGTATTTTTTTAACATAAGCAAAGTTTTTTTTTTTTTGCGATGTCTTTCATTATAGTATTATTTATTTTTTATGTCTAGTAATGATTAATTAATTGAGTCCCGTTAGTTTGATGTTATTTTTGCTTATTCTTTATTGGCTATGAAGCCTGCAAATGATTTTTGATAGGTCACAGTTATGATTATATTTTTTTGCAATGTATGTATGGATAAAATAATTCTTTTAAAGGTGATCGGCATAGATTATATCATTAGGAACAGAAATATGGAATCAGGAAGAGTTACAGTGATTTGTTTGTAACAGTTTTTATAGTTATAAAATGTTTTGTACTGCTCTGTCATTCTTTCAATCATTTGTTTTGACAAGCCATTATTGATTTGGCTTAGCTCTACCAATAGTAGCTCTTATTTCTTACATTCATCCAATGACAGCCATTTATATGCAGAGATGTTTCCTGCATTAGTAACTTGGTATTTTACAGACCTCTCTCTCGCTGTTTAATTTGCTTGTTCTGAGAAGCTATTACTATTTGAGTTTAGCTTGACCAATAGTTGCTCTTATTTTTGAATTTCATCATATAAGACACATGTATATGTGAATTCTTCTGCTTTACTAGCTGGTTATTATTCATACCTTTCACTAGAGTGTCAAATTTTTCTTTTAATCACTTACTTCTGATTGGCTGCCTGTACATTGGCTAAAAAGATCTAGTCTGTTTTTTTATTCTTATAGGTCCCCTGTGATTCTCCTGATTTCCATTTTATATTAGTTTTGTTACATGTGATCTTGATTCTGATTGGTTTGTGTTCTTTTTAAATACCTGGCTTGGGTATGTATTGTTGGTCTGAAGAAGTGGTTTTGTTTTTACTGCGAAAGCGCTCACCGCATCTGATAATAAATTTTTACTTTTTGCACACCCTGGCCGTGGTAGTTTGGAGTATCTATCTTCTTCATTTTTGTGTATTTTTACTACTCCACACTTTTTAGATAGCAGTCTCTGCTTTTTACCTTTATATCTATATCTATATCTATATCTATATCCATTTCTGTCTGTCTATAAAACACAAGGGTTACCTTTACTTAATTTGACCCTCATTTAATTGACAGTTAAAAGACATAACTGTCTTTGCATAACATCTAAACTATAGCACAGCTACAAAATACTGGCACACAAAATACTGACAAGATGGAAGTTATACTAGGGAAGTATTTATGCCCTTTCCGCCACCCTGAAGAACTTTGACCATTTCTGATTGTCTATAAATGACACTGTCAATTTGCTGCTGGGCAGCCAATGCTTGTGCAACTTCAGAGTTGGTATATATAATTAGCAGGGATGTGGAGGGTGCAACCCCCTCACAAAAAAGGTGAGGGGGTGGGGGGAGGCTTGCCCCTGCAGAATCATTAAAAATGTGACAAAATTTAATCTCATAGAAAACCATTGAAAGCCCAGTAGCTATTCATAGCAAAATGCAAAGCACTTTTACTTTGTTATGTGTTTGTTATGTGTTCCCACCTTTTCGCTTTCTCTCTCTTTCTCTCTCGCTCTCTCTCGCTTTCTCTTTCTCTCTCTTTCTCTCTCGCTCTCTCTTTTTTTATTCTTTTACAGGTGATGCTAGATACCCACTGGAGCCATGGCTGATGACACCAGTGAAAAATCCAAGTGGAGATGCTGAAAAGAATGTTAATACAGCCCTGTTAAAGCCTGTTTTATCATAGAGAGGGTTTTTGGCATATTGAAACATTGATTTAGGTGCTCTGATAAGTTTTGGGGTGCCATTCAGTAATGCCCAGATACTGTTTACAGGATTTTACTGATTGGTGCATTCTGCATAACATGATCATGCACCAATCTTCTGGTGAAGTGAACATTGCTGTCACTGCAGCTCCCAGTTCCAGTCCTGCTATGATTAATGATTGTTGCCGGCAGCAGTAGTAAGGAATGCCATGTGCTAGGCTCATGCAAGGCATATAGTGACACAGGTGAAGAAGAGGCATCTAGTCTAGAACTATGGACCATAACATTCAGGTTAGTGTTTCTTCTCTTTTATAAAGCACAATAAGTATAATTGATTCATGCAGTGATATCTGTGGGCTATACTGCACGGTAAATGGTCTGCTTTTACTGTTCATCAGACATTCCCTCTTATTAAAAAAAATATATATATATATATATTGTATATATATATATATATATATATATATATATATATATATATATATATTTTTTTTTTTTTTTTTTTCAGAACAGGTAATCATATTACTGCTCATAAAATTCATGCCTGATGGCTCACTGACAGCACTTCACTGATGTATTAGACATCATATAAGGAATAATTGGATTTTTAAATGCTTTACCCAATAAATTATGCTTTTAGTTTATTTAAGAAGGCAGGCACTGAATCTCCTGAAGAAGCACGTGTAAAAAGTGTTATTTCAATATTTAAAATGAGTTCATACCTTGCAACTAAATAAAAAAAAAAATCACTTTTTGGTTTTATGTAATGTTAACTATTAACTGTTAACTAGTATGCATTTGAAATATACTATTGTTTTCTGCTAAGGTACTGCACATCATATTATTTCATTTTGGCATACACAATAAGCTGTGCCCTCAGTGTTTTATCATTTGCAGTGCAGAGGGTAAAGTGGCAACAGTGCTTTTGCACATGGCAGGATACAGATGTAATCATTTGTTTTTTAAGGATTGTTTCTCTTAATAATGTGTGTAGTTTCTTTTTTGTGTTTTCAGAAATTGTCAGCTGTAACATTGATAATGGATAGATCATTAATGTTCTGAATTAGTGCAATCTGAATGTTATGACAAGCCACTTTCTTTCCAGATATTTCCTTTAATAGTAAACAATAAAATTATTGAAAATATGCTTGCAAATGCAAAGTGTCTTGATACTGGGTTACATATTATACTCACATAGTCTTCCTTTTATTACTTATTTATTTTTTATTTTTTTAACAACTCATTGCATTTGAAGCTAAACATCGACATCTCCGTGTGAAATTTCTGGCTTGAATCACAGTTGGTCAACTTCAAATGAGTCATACATAGCATTTCCTAAAGATAGGGTAGGTGAAGGTGCATGTGATCATGGGGAGGGGCTATCATGTGAGCTGGGTGGTGAATTGGTGCAATGATCTCACAGTGCTGGGTGATCAGGACCTCAAATCAGAGGGTCTGCTGTGTGTAAATGAAGACTGACATGGCCTACATGAAATCTATTATGTCCCTCCCAAGTATTTCCAATGCCTTCTTCAGAAGCATTTGTAGTGTGATGTGATATACCCCATGACTCTGGACAGTACCACAAACCTCTTCCCCTTCCAAAACTGACTCCAGTTTGAGTCTGGCAAGTCCTCACTAGTGGACAAATGGAGGCAGACATAGATGGTTGTGGTGCCACCATACTGCATAACATTATGATCATGGCAATTTCCCTACTCTCTGCCATTTCCATATAGTGCAGGAGTTCCTCATGTACTCCCTGGAGAACTCTTACCATTTCTAGCTGACTCTCTGTGGCAGTCCACTGAGACTTAACAATATCATGGCACATTTGCTGCTGGGTTTCTAGAAGTAGCTGTGAGATATGCCTCTGCCTGGTACTCCTTTGTAAATGTATCACTATGGACACTGTAACCTCTGACTATCTGATATCTGCCATTATTCAGAAGGTGCTCCTTTGGATTTGGAGACACTAGTGCTGAGATGTGTGGGTTTTCTGCCTTTGCACATCCAGTGTAATGTCACCATATACTTGACTGTATGAGTAACTGACACTTCCCGCAGTTACTAACATGTTGTAAAGTATGAGATCCTGCCATTAAACGAAGTGACTGTGTGCCACATTTCTCAGGTGGTCTCATAAATACAACTATGATATCATCATCATCATCATCAGCATCATCATCATCATCAGCAATTCATAGGTTCATAGGTTCATAGGTAGGTACTACGCTATTGGCCCTAGGGCCTATATAAGCCTAGCCAAACGGTACCCTGGCTTTTGCCACCCAAGAAAATTATTTTCCTGTGCCCCTGTCAAGCAGAGCCACAGAAGTGATCCCTGGGGTGAATTTCCTATCTCCCATCCAATCATCAAGATTTTTCTTGAAGAGTGCTAATGAGGAGCTTTGTTTGATATAGATAGGTAGTTTGTTCCATAATATGGGGAGTCTCTGAGACAGGACTCTATCCCTCCAGCATGTTCTGTTTTTTGTGGTGACAAGGTTTGGGTCCCTAGAGCATGTAGCTCGAAGGGATTGGGATTTCTTTACGTGGAGCATGTCCAACAGCTCTGGGTTTGACATAGCTTTGTATGTTAGGCAGAGATTGCCTCTGAGTAGGCGATATGCGACCGAGTAAAGCTGGAGTTTTTTGAGACGATCTGCGTAGGGCAACTGTTTGAGGCTGGTAATCCTCTTTGTGAGGTATTTCTGTGGCCTTTACAGTTGTTGTAGATGTCTTATGAGGTACATATCAGGAGGGGCATTGTACTCTATAATGGGTCTAATGAGTGATGAGTAGAGGGGAACAATGACCTCTTTTTTCGTGGATGAGAAACCTTTTGTGATGAGGTGTGCCATGTGGAAGGATTTCCTGACTACTGTGGCGATGTGATTATCAAAGGAGAGACTACTGTCCACCTGTGTCCCAAGGTCTCATATCACACTTTCTGTGTTAAGTAGACTACCGCCTATGTGGAAGTTCATGGATACAGAATTTTTACTAAAAGGGATGACAATGCACTTTTTGGCATTGAGCTTGAGGCCATGGCTTTGAGACCAGGCATCTGTCTCGGTGAGGCCCTTTTGTAGGATGCCCACACCATTAGGAGATATGATTATGGCTCCAAGTTTGCAGTCATCTGAGAACTCTGTTAGCCAAAAATCTTCTGTGTTAGCCTGTACTTCAGAGAAGTAGATAACAAACAGGAGAGGACCTAGGACTGAACCCTGTGGTGCTCCACTTGTCACTGGTCTGAAGTTGGATTTAGAGTCTGCTACTTTCACAGTGTGGGTTCGGTCAGTGAGCCAGTTAGCAACCCATCTTGTGACATAGGGATTTATACCTAATTTAGTGAGTTTGTCTATAATTCCAGAGTGGGGGATGGTGTTGAAAGCCTTGGCAAGATATAGATAGGCTGGGTGAACCACCTTACCTTCATCTACAGCTTTGGTGACCGCTTCAAAGAAGTCTATCAGGTTTAGGAGACATGATCTGCCTTTTACAAACCCGAACTGGGTAGGTTCCAGAGTTTGGAGATTACAAATGTCATTGTTTATAAGTTCCATGATGATACACTCCATAGCCTTGCAGACCAGGCTCGTCAGGCTAATGAGGGTGTAGTTCTCGGGGTCCGTGGTCGCTCCTCCTTTGTGGAGTGGGATAACCGTTGCTGTGTGCCATTCAGTGGGCACAAAGCCTGAGGTGAGGCTATGATTGAACATGGTACTTAGGTGGGGTGCCAGTTCATTCTGTAGTTCATTTAGAACGCAGCCTGGGATGTTGTCAGGTCCCATGGATGCTGTGTTCTTGGCTTTAGAGAGTGTGATTTTTACCTGTGCAGCCGTGATTACAGGTACTTTGCTTTCTTCCGGTATAGAGATGGGCCCTTTAGGGGATGAGAGAGGGGAAAAGCTAGCACTGAACCTATCTGCCAGGATGTTGGTAATATCAGTTGGTTCTGTATATTTAGTGCCATTGTGCTGTAACTCAGAGCAGATCTGAGTGTTGCCATTGAGATTCTTGAAAGAGCTATAGAATGCTTTGTGGTTGTCTTTAGAATCAGTAGCAATTTTGTTTTCATAACTAGCTTTGGAGGATTTTATGAGGGATCTCATCTTCTTACTGAGGCTGACCACAGCGTTCCTCCAATCATGGGATTTTTCTCTTTTTTGCACCAGTTTCTTTCTTCTGTGGTAGAGTTTGTTTGTAGTAGGGGACCACCAGATTGGCTTTCTATTTTTGGAGGATAGCATCGAGGTTCTGTTAGGTATTGCATGATCCATGCACTCATTTAAGTGCTTATAAAGTGCTATTGTATAGGATTCAGCAGTCGTATCTCTATTGTCCATCAGCATGGGTGTCGTGAAGTTTGCCACTTCTGTCTTAAGAAGCGTGAAGTTGGCTTTGGAGAATTTTTTTACAGTGGTTTCCCTAATGGGAGGTGGGGCTGGGATGTGGATGTCTGGGGTGATTTGCTTGTGGTCAGATATGACCAACGAGGAATTGATCTCTGGTGTGGAACACCGGTCGTCCATGTTGGTAATGACCAGGTCTAGGATATTGCTGCCCCAGGTGGGGGTGTGGATAAGTTGATCCAAGGCATTGGAATTTATGAATTCCAGAAAACGTTGAGCACAAGAGTTGGTACATAAGTAATTTTCCCAGTTAATGGTGGGGTAGTTGAAATTGCCCATGATTAGGGTATTAGGTTGTACCCTAATATTTTCCAGTGTATCAAGAAATAAGGAGTGGGAATTCTGGGGTATGGTGGGGGATCTGTAGCAAGCTACAATTTGCATTGCTGTCTTGCCCAGAGTTAGTTGCACTTGGATAATCTTAGATGCATTATGCTGAGCAACTAGCCTGGAGGTGTGGATATCCTTAATGAATATGGACACACCTCCGCCTTTAGTGCTTCGGTCCAAGTTAGGTGACCAAAAGGTGTTGTATGAATTATAGCCTGGTAATGCAGGGGTGCTCTCTGGAGCCTTGAACCAGGTCTCCGTCACTGCACAGATGTCAATGTTCTCCATTTTAAGAAGTGCCTCGAGTGAGTGCATTTTGAGGTTTAGACTTCTAGCATTGAGTAGCATTACCCTCAGATTTTACTTGCTTGTACCTGTTACGGTGGTGAATTTGTCATTTGAATCTTGCCTAAAAAAGGCACTATAGGGGTGGCAAGAGCTTTAGCCAGTATCCAGAATCCCAAGGGCGACAGGTGCAGGCCATCTCTGGCAAAGCATCATGGTTTGTCGATCATGTCATCCCAGGCAGACAAGTACTGGATCCCCTTAGAATGACACCAGAAGCTTAGCCAATTGTTAAAGTCAATCATTTTGTCCTTGTACTGTGGTATCATTCTGGGTGATGGCAGGACACTACTCAGGGCTAGGGTCATACCTGCCTGGGCTACAAGATCAGAAAGCTCCTCCATGTCTCTTTTCATGTAGTCCAGGGAGGTACATCCCAGGTCATTCACACCAACATGGACAATGACAGAGTCATATTTATACTTGCTGTGGAGTGACCTGAGTGCATGCATTATGTGGTGGATCCTGGCACCTGACAGGCAGCTGAAAGTGACTTTCTCCTCATTTAGCCTGGTGAGTGGAACATCAGTGTGCCTGACTATAGAGTCATCTATGACTAGAGTGTTAGGTACGTTGTTATGTCTTATGGGCTGTGTTGAGTGGCACACTGAGTTTGTGGGCGATGTGTCATTTGGGTTGTATTGGGGGGTGGAGGTTGCTTGTGTTTCTGCTTTGGTGGTCCCTGTTGCTTAGATAGATTTGTTTTGAGAGCCTCCGTGAATGTAGGTATGTGTTTTGTGTTTCTACATGTGTGTTTTGATGGTGTAGGTTTTGAGGGACTATGTGATGAGTGTGGTGTGCTGCAAGTGTTTACCTTCTCCTCTTGACTGTCTAGTCCAGTCTTAGGTGAAGAGAGCTTTGCTTCCAGTTTGGTTATATAAGTGCATCTCTCACAGGTTGTAGTGCCGGGTGGTAGAAGGAGAGGGTTGTCTATGTACATGAGGCAATTGCTGCATTGCCCCAAGATGCCCAGATTCATCAGGTAGACAGGAGAAAACACCGGGAGCTGACCTATAGACATGCCTGGATAGGTGCTTATTTATTAAGTACTAAAAACTGTTTTCCTCTAGACAAGTGGGGAAAGTTGAGTGCTGTAGTAATTTGTAGCTTATTTAGTGCTTACAATGAGTTATGAACAATTGCTGAGCTGAAAGAAGCAGATTTGAGTGCTGAAACTAGAAAACTGGCTAGTTCTAAGAAACAAAAGCTAGAAGGCTTCCCTCCAATACAGTAAGGCTTGGGGGCTCAGAAGCTTACAAACAGTCCTGGATACAGCAAATCTGTATCTGGAATAGACATCTTATAGGAAAGGCAGGAAACAAGCTTAGAAAACTTTTTTTTTTTTTTGTAAAGTGGAAAGGGGAAAGGAGGAGCAGAAGCTAACTGGGTTGGCCTTCTCAAATGTTCTCCCTGGAATAGGTTCAGTTGCTTATATACTATAAATATATTGGTATATTGGAACAGTGGCTTCTGCTGCTGACCACGTAATGAAATAATTGAATACATTATTAACCAGATACTGGCATACACTACTGCATGCAGTGTAAGGATGTTTTGAGGTCACTTTCCAGGCTCGCTTTTTTCAATGTCATTGTGTACAGAAGTAGAAGGTGCTCCTGTTAATAGTAATTATCATGTCTTTCATGCAATTATTCCATTTTTGCATTCAGTTCTCTACAAAAATATGTTAATATTGTCAAATCAGCCTTCCTTAGTAGATATCTGCTGATGCTGCAGATGTGGGTAATAGCCAGTATTCACACCACGTCTGATTATGTCAGCACCAACATTATCTATGTCACATTCATCCCCATAAAAAGAGAGGAGGTCTTCTTCATCTGGTGTTACACCCACACTGTACTGCTATGAGTAGTTGTCTTCTGCATTGACTTTGCTCTGGCCCGTCCTACTGTACCATCAGCCTTCTTCTTGCTCTGTGCAGCTCCTTTCACAGACAGCATGTATATGCATAACCACTTGGTTCAGGCCTCTGCCCCCTCATAGCTCCATAGCTTCATAGGTGATTACAAGGTTAATGGCACAAGATCCTTTATAAGCCTAGCCAATAATACCCAGGATATGACAGTATTATATTTTAATTACCCAGATATGGGATGAGGTAGTATCAAGGTAGTGAGACTTTGGATTTTGGAGCTCTGAGTCATTTTACAGACTGCTTCTGTCCATAAGGGAACATGGGCAGTACCCAAGGAGTGAAGTTACAATCCCACATCCATTTATCCAAATTCTTTCTAAAGAGAGTGAGAGACAGGCTTTGTTTTACAAAGATGGGAAGTTTATTATATAGACAAATGCATTTGGGATACAAATCTGTCTCTCCACCAAGTTGTGTCAGAGTCACAAATGAGATTCAGGTCCATGAAATGTATAACCCTTATATGATTTTCTTGCATATATGTAACATTTTCATTATGGTTGGATCAGAGAATGCCTTGTAGGTCAGGCATAACTCACCTCTCAATAAACAGGATCATAGGATCATAGGAAGTTACTAGGCTATTGGCCCTGAGGCCCTTACAAGCCTAGCCAAGAATTTATTAAAGGTGCCAACAAGTCAGCACCCTATGCCACTGTCCAGCAGGGACACAGATGGAATCCCAGGGGTGTATTTTCTGTTTCCCATCCAGTTATCCAGGTTGTGCTTAAAAAGGTTTAATGAGGTACTCTGCTTTACATGGAGAAGGAGTCTATTCCACAAAAGAAGGAGTTTCTGGGACACACATCTGTCTTGCCAACAAGTCCTATTGATGTCACAGACAAGGTTGAAGTTGTGCATGCGGGTTACTCAAGTGGAGCTTGACTTGCGGATATGCAGCAGTCCCATTAGGTTGGGGTCTGAGATTGCTTTGTATGCCAGAAAGAGGTCACCTCTGAGGAGTCTGTAGGAGACTGAGCAGAGTAAATGATATATGATGAAGTAAAAGGATAGGGCCTTTAGTCAGTCTGTATAAGACATGTCTTACACTTTGTATTTTTTTAGTTTGAAACCTCTGGGGCTGCTTCAATTGGTGTAAGTCCTTGGTGTTTGGATGCCCTTTTCCCAAAATGGCATTTGCCATATTTTCTAAGGGCTGCCATTAGGATGTGGTTATACTCATGGTTAAAACTGTCCTTTCTCTGTCTGGCTCCCTGCTTCTGCAACATTAATGTACCTAAAACAACATGACAAAGTCATACACTGAAACTTTTGATCTAGTCATCAGCCAAAACACACAACAATGAAAGCAGACTTGCTTTCATCACAAATTAATCGAAGATCTGAGTACAACACACAAGACCCATATCTCTACACACGTAAGTCCCAGTCCAGAAAGTTATAGTTGTGTTAAAGTAATCTGTGCAGTATCATCAACACATTCATACTAGTATTGCAGTTACTTTGCTAACAGACTTGTATCCTTCTACTAACACTTTCCTCTATTTACACTGTCATTTTTTATTCTGGAGTGACAGTCTGAAGTCCCTCAGTAAAACACCATATATTTTGACACAGCAATACATTCTTCAGAATGAAGTACATTTGTCTACAATTGCTTCAAAGTATGCATTTATACCCTGGAATACAAAATAACTATAGGCCACTAAAATGAATTTCTAAAATATCTTTCACATTGCCATTATGTCTACTTTCATATATTTTCCAGTCCCGCTGTCAGGGAATTTCCATCACTAAATTATAGTAATTTAATCAGTATTTACAAGAATCGTCTGCATCTGACCTTTACATCAACAAAATACACAATTCTCCTAGTAATCACAGATCTCTAACATTAATATGAATTGTGTCCTTATAATTTCTGCCAGTTTACTATTTATTTCTTCCCTAAGTTTGCCTTTTCCTAAACCATTTGCTGACTATCTTGAGTGACTGCATGTTAATACAGCAGTCTTAAACTTAATCTCAAAAACTAAGGGTGATTTATGCCGGTTGCATGCAAATTAGGCTTACTACTGCTTATCTGTATGAATCTCAGTAATATGTGAGAGTGCCGGGCAGCACAACTGCATAATTCAGCCTCAGATAGTTATGAACATACTGCGGAAAGCAATGAAGACTGAAGCAGTCCCCAAAAGACTTCAGCTGTCTGTATGATTGCATGAACAATACTAGTAGTTCTCTCATGTAGCTATGATTAGAAAGGGACAACTGGATTGCGATACAATTGAGTCTGCACAACTGTGAAGTAGAATCCTTGCCCATTCAGCACACTCTGGCATGCATCATCACCTCATCTCACTCAATAGTTCATATAAGTTCATAATGACATACACTTCAAGATTTATTTTTGCAGTTATAAAAAAAGAAACTATGAATACCACCCCATATGTTTTAACACAAGACTGAAGATAGTAATTTTTTAAAAGTTCACTAATACATTTCTACACTTTGAGTAGTAAACACTTCATATAACTCCATTTGCATATTTAAAACATTAAATACCAAATAAGATAATCAATTGTATATTTTAGTTTGTAGCTTTGAAAACTGTTGATGCTATAAACCGTATAGCCCCGGAGCAATACATTTTTTACAAAATACTTCGCCCGTGGTAAAGGATGAACTTCAGTGACTATGCTTTTGCTGCAAGTGGGCATTTATTTTAAAACTCCTTCGCATACACTTAATGCAATTAACTTGAGATTAGTAAATTAGCATATGGGTGCAGTAGTGCCCTTCACAAATAACTACTACACAAGTGTGAATTGTTGGACTATGAATACCATTCCTAGTTCTATGAAAAACATATATTTATGGAGTTTGATATATTTTAAGTGTCATACATCACATATACATATATATATTGGCATTTTATGCAATGCTAAGTCGTTATATATCTATATCTATCAATCTATCTAGCTGTCTGTCTATCTAGCCTGCAGATGAAAATGGTTAGATTTTGTTGCATTATGGTTATCACATTAAGACAGCAATAGGTGTTAGAATGTATAAAGTTCTGTTACCATATTGTGTTTACTGATAGAAATTAATCAATATGAGAAATTTTAGTAAACAATCTTAGAGGAGTACTGTACATTTAACATACATCGGTAGTTAGAAATATGAAGACATTATCCTGATCCATATCCTTCTGGGAAACTGTCAATGAAAAGTTAATTTCCAAAGACTTTATCTTTTTGTCACATCATCATGCTAGGCACAGCTTAGGCTGGTTCAGGAAATGCACAACAATAGATGATATTCTCTCCTTCCACAATGATACAGAACTGCTAATTACAAGAGTCTTAAACCAACTGCAAGTATCTAAAAATCACATCTTCTTACTACAGACAGTTACTGGGCAGTAGCTTTTAAAGTATAATTACTAAGACTTCAATATCTATTACCTGATTTTTATCTATCATAACAGAATACAGCTTTATTATAAGCAACTGGAAACCAAATTATAAGACTGATTCATTCTGCAAGCAATAGAAAATGACTTTGTTTAGCAATAAATAAAAAAAATAAATACAAATAACTAAATAAATAAGATGGTTACTAACTAGTGGCAGGACCACTTATTTGCTTAACACATTGTCCTTCAAGGTGAACAAGGACAAATACTGCTTTGCACATGCTAACAAGTTAACATTCCTTGCATCATACTCTACAAGAATTAATGATAGCATCAAACTTGACATTGTTGTGAAAAATATTTCAATATTGGCTTTGGTTTATACCCTAATATCTATTATCTCTGCTGCCTCATGTAAACTGCTGCTATGTAACAACTTGTATATAAGTGATGTACATATCTGGGAAGTGTATCTAATAGTGTTCTGGTTAATTTCAGTTCTTACTATATATGCTTATACAGCTGTCTTTTTGAAATCAGCTTATATCTATATTTATCTCTCTTGCTCTCTCCATTGATACATATATATATATATATATATATATATATATATATATATATATATATATATATATAGATATATGGCTCTACATTGATACATCAAAAGCTCACTTCTTGAAATAGCACTTCAGTGACTTCAGTACAGCAAAAGTACATTTATGCGAAAATGCACTTTCACGAAACCCACATCGCCGAACATGACAACCGGCAAAATAAAACAAAAAAAAATAAAAAAGTACAGCACACGCAATTATGCAAGATGCAAGAGTGCAAGCCCCTTTGCACCCCCTACACCTCCACTACTTATATATTCTAACTCTGAGATCTCTCTACAGTAAGGAAAAGGGAATATTCCCTTATCCTCACTGTGCCTTAATCTACAACAACAAGCTCGCTTGCTGTTCGATGATCTGTTTTTTCAGAAAAGTGCATTTTCAGAGAAATGCACTTTTGCGAAAAAGGAGACGTGAAGTAGATTTTCATAGAAATGTAAATTCGGTAGGTCAAAGTAGACACACATATATATATATATATATATATATATATATATATATATATATATATATATATATAAACACTTTATAATCTCAAAATACTGAAATGTCGAATTTCAGTATCTCGAGACTATAAAATCGAAATTTGAAAACAGCAAAAGTGCATAATCGCAAATTCGAATATCTCAAATTCGCAGTTATGGCATTACGCTATGTAATGTCCGGGATTGCATGTGGATGGTGTGCAGTGCCGTGTGTGGATTTAGGTATTATGTCAGGTAAGTGAGTGTTTTGTAAGGGTTTTGGGTGGGAATTTGAGTGTATGTGAGTGTGCTGATATGTTTGATGTTTGTGTGACGGACTGTAGAATATGTGTGTGTGTATGTGTGTGTGTGTGTGTGTGTGTGTGTGTGTGTGTGTGTGTGTGTGTTTACTTTTTGTGCGGTCTTGGAGTTACTATATATATAAGCAGGGGGTTTGTGGATGTGTGTTGTTTTGTTTGTTTATGTTGTGATGTGGGTGTTGTGGTATATGTGTGGTCTGGTGTGTGCTGTGTTTTAGGTGTTTTGAATTTTGCAGTTTTGGGCTTCACGGTTTTGGTGTTTCGGTGTTGTGTGAATTCGATTTCATGGTCTCGAAAAACTGAAATTCTAGATTTCAGTATTTCGAGATTATGAAGTGAATCCATATATACATACACACACACACACACACACACACACACACACACACACACACATATATATATATATATATATATATATATATATATATATATATATATATATATATATATATATATATATATATATATATATATATATATATATATATATATATATATATATATATATATATAATGTTGTTTTTGTTCTTTATCTCTGGTAGTTGCTGAGAAGGGTCGCACCTTTCAGTTTTTTCTGGCAGCTACTACCATGCTCAAAGTATATATACATATAACACAAGTAAACAAGTAAGTGTTCACATTGCTTTTTTTTTCTCATGCATTACTTTTGACTCCACTGGACACTTGCTGATTCCACTGAGTCATTTAAAAGTCAGTATAATACCTTCACGTTCATACGTTTAACAAGCCATCAAATAAACAAATATATAAATAGCGCAAGTCCTCTACATGAAGTCATGTAATGAGAAACTGAATAAGTATTGCCCTAAGGAAAGCAAGAAAGTGGGAACATTAAATGACTTTTAAATGACACAGTGGAATCAGCAGTGTCCAGTGGAGTCAAAAGTAATGCATGAGAAATTGAATTTTAAAGAGTAGTGTACTGGTCTGGGTGGTAGCTCTGAGTAATATGGGAATCCAGTTGGTAGCATTTAGTACATTAGTTTGGCTTTCTAGAACTCGCTAAGATAATAAAGCTGCATATCCTAGTTTCAGTAATCTGAAGCTAGTGAGTATTATTAGCTGAAAGATGGCATAACATAAGTAAGTTGTACTCGAGTTAACTTACTAACATTTTCAGGCAAAGGCAGTCCTAGTAATAGGTTTGGAGAAAAGAGAACAAAGTTTAAGTTGTGATTTTACATTTGTGAAAAGAGAGTCGATTTCATTATCTTGAAAATATTTTAATACTTCATTGAACTGATAAAGGAAAATTATTTAAAAAGCCTGACAAAAAAATAATGAAACACTTGCATATATGTATGCATACAAACATTTATATATACTTTGCTCAGTATTAGCCACAGATTGTTTAAGAATCTTCCCAGGGATTCAATAAACTCTGTATAGGCTTCTCACAAACCCTACATGGAGTTTACATGTGTGTATGGTGAGTGGCAGTGTGCACCATCATTCAATGCAAGTTCATGTTGCGCAGTGCATGTAAGCGAGATTTCACAGCAGGCAACAGTGTTGTCATCCAGGAAACCATGTAAGCAAATGTAGATAGCAATTCTGTTTAAAGAAGAGCATCTATGGTTCGGGTTTTGCATAGAATGCCACAATGATCACCAGGGCTTCACAGATACCTCTCAATCTGTTAGTTCAACACATCTGCATAAAGGCCAACATAATGCATGGACAATTTACCAGAAATAGGGACCTATTTGATATAGATGTCATATAGAAATATGGTAGGATGAAACCCATAAATACCGCTCAGCCTCACAGAGTAAGAAATCCGGACAAAGCCATAAATAATTTGATGGACAAAGGGTGAAAATTAGGGACAAATTCTAATATTGCTGTTACAAACCTAGAAAGTTGATAGAATAATAGGTTTTACAGTAGCATGATTTTTCTGAAGAGCACGAAGTTTTAAACTCAAATGTCTGTCATTATTGTCTGATTTCAATCTGCAATGACATGCCAATGATTTGCCAGAATACCCACATTTTATGAAGAAAATGTGAAAAATATGAGCCAAAAACTAGGCATTCTGCAAAAATCAGGACAGCTGAGAGGTCTGAACTGAAACATATGTAATATTGAGTCACATCAGGCCTGAGAGCATTCCAGTGATATGGCAGAAAGCCAGAAATTTGATAAGGAAGACATTTGGATATCGTGGGAGAATATGGACAGTCAAGAGGTATGAATGTGAAGTATATGGTCCAAACAGTACAGGACAGCATATATACAGTGCAGAGTACTGCGATATTCCACTCCTGGTATTCTGTACTGAAGCTGTGCAAATGATCTATAATGGCACACGGACTGCCATGTAAACTAAACACTCAGGGGAAGCATGTGTATTGAATAGGGACACATAGATAAATCGTAGGAATGAACACAAAGAATGAGGACAGATGAAACAACTTAACTTATAACAGATGAGAGCATGTCAATGGAAGATGTTTGCAGCAGGAATACCAATCATATATCTATACTTTTTATTTGTTTATTTAACATTGTTGATTGGGATTTTTTGATTGAGCAAAAGCCCTTTTTCAGCAGAGGCACAAGGAGAAAAGTTCCACTAGAGAACAAATAGATACTTGGCAAACAATCTAAGGAGTTCATAAAGTAAAAATAATAAAGAAATATTGCAACAATCCAAAAGTGGAGAAAAAACAACCCTCAAAGCAGCCAACCAATAAAAATAGTATGCAGAGGGCTGTAGGAAAGTCACCAGATAAAATTTGTTACATAAACACTCTTTAATGAAACAGAAGTATGGTTCCTGGTTCATTAAAGAGTGTTTCTGTAACGGATTTCAGCTGGTGGCTTTCCTACAGCCCTCTTCATACTATTTTTACTAATATTACAACAATCTAATTATACAATGACCGGTCGTAAATATGCAAAAACAAGCACGCTGATTGGCCAGCCAATCCTATCACAGCAAGATATCTTTAAAAAACGCAATGGATATCTTCCTTTCTACTGAGAAAAGAAGATCTCTGTTGTTTTTTTTAAGATACCTCGCTGTGTTATATGAGTTCAACTCCTATAACATAGCGAGGCATCTTTGAAAAAAAAAAGCAACAGAGATAATCCTTTCTCCATTGCTACCACTACACAGCACTGATGTACTGCGTAAGTGTGGGAACATGCCTCTTACGCATGCGCAGTACATCAGAACTGCCCCAGGATACCGGACAGCTGTGGAAGGGCAGCACGGAGGCATTATAAAATGCCATTATTTAAGAAAAGTAAGTATTTTTTTTCTTAAATAATGTCATTGTATAATAGCAATAACCCACTTCTGGGTGTGGGTAATGCTGGATTTACCCACGGTTGTCTTTGTTTGGTCACTTGGGCTTCGCCCTCATGACCAAACTACACCAACCGTGGGTAAATCCAGCTTTACCCACACAAAGGCATGGGTTATTGCTTAAAGAGTACACAAGATAAGTACAGTAGAGTAAATTACATAGTAAAAGCATACTAAATACAGAAAAAAATAACTATTTACACTTCTTAGCATGGTTACAGTTGGAGGATGCTGAGATTCAGATATGTTGAGAATTGCTATCATACAGAGCAGTTGGTAGGCCAGTAGATAAGTTATCTACAGTTTACACTATAAAAAGCTTGAGTTAAGGCAGTTGAAGAGAGATTTAGAAAGAGCAGTGTTGGTGCTGTGGGAGGATACAGTGACAGTGATGAATATGAATTGTAAGTATACATAACATTTGCTTTGGCAACAGATCATTGATTTACATGTTTTTGCATACTAGAGGTAGAGGTACATGGTACAGTAGGGACTGTACAGTGAAAATGTGTATTATGTGACTGTCACTCAAGGTGACATAACAATGGGAAGGATGTCTGTGTGAGATAAGCATCCCTACATGAACAATGCAGAAGATGTCTATTAGGGATCTGACATACAATTGGGATAAGCTGCATATTGTGAAGCTGTGGAAATTTATATGCCTGAATATGACTGTACTCTCAGCAAAGATCCCCAGCAAGGTGGGCACAGGTAAAGGCTCATGGAAAATATTAAAAGAACCAACCACAATCATGGACAATATCAGAAAAATACCACCAGTAATCCCATGCCTCTGATATAACATATGTGATTTAGAGTGATATGAGACAATTCTGCACAAACACACTTGAACAACTATTATTATGCATACAAACTCTATGAGGGTAACCACGCACATTGTCCTGGTACTATAACATCTACTTCAGGTGTTAGGAGGGACACTGTTGTACCTGTATATGACAGTATGAGCAATACAGGCTAGTTGACTAGTGTGCATGGAATATAATCATGGCACAATCCATACTTTCACAAATTATATCCATGCCACTAATGTGGTCAAACACATATGTATGTAGTGTTTGCACCAGCAGAACAGGTAACACACATGCTTCTGGAGTAAAAACTTGATTGGTGTTCCGCAGCATCAGACAGTCATATATATGCTACAAAATGAATAGCTAGGTGTGGCCAATAAGCTGTGTGACAATTCACTGTGACAAAGTTGGTACATTTCAGTTACACACCACTGGAAAATGAGTAGGGAGGTACATGAAGAAGGGTGCATTGTACTCAAATTATTGGTGTGATGAAGGATGGGAACTATGGAAGTATTCTGACCTCTGATGTGGATATCCTTCACATACCAAGCACTTGTGTTACATTCAAGGGAGTACCTGACCACAAGCTGATGGACATTCCATTTACCATGTACCCCAGGACACGGGTCACATACCTAGTTGTCTGATTATAGGGTGTGATGTCTAAATTATACTTGGGATGTGTGTTTGTGTACCTGACTTAATAACCTCCCATATATTTCTTGTCACTGCAGGTGTCCTGGCTGTGGCAGCAATATTTGTAATGTGGTGATATTATCTGTATTATACTAAAATCACAATTAAAGCCAAAGATTCCTCACAGTCTGTAGGCCTTCAGGCAGCAGTTTGTACCAGGATGTGTATGTCATCTGTAATGCCCACAACTTAAATAATGGACAGGAAAGGGCATAGCAGACAGCCCTGATGTACAGACCTGATCACTGGACCTGAGGTATAGATCACGTCACACATTTTAACAAAGTGAGATGCCACATATGTGATTCAATGGTCTACCCAGTTGGTGATTCAGCTGTTTATGGCCACATATGACAGTGTTGATTGAATACCGCAGTGTGAATTTGAGTCAAATATCACAGGATGATACTGTTGTCATGCATGCCCTCAATGACCACTTTCAGGACATCTATTAGATGTAGCAGACATGATTTAGCATTAATGACTCACACAGGTCTGTTGCACACAAGTATTACTAGTGTCCATTTAGAAGAGGTCCATAATGAGTTGTGGAGAGTCAGGATGTCTCTATACATGCATGCATCAGGTGCTGTCCTCCCATCTCAGATGGATGCATGTTGATGTACACCCTTCTACGGTAACATAGCCCATGTGGAGTTTGTGTTGAAGTGCAGATTCAACCATATCATGAGGGTGTATGTCCTGAGTCACGCCACAGGTGATCTGTGATGTTGTTACAGCCCAGTGATTCTGTGTGATAGGCCTGGATGAAGGTAAGACAGTGCATACTGCCTATCATAATCTGGCCTAGGATTTTGACACAATCCCCATGTAGGTAGCAATGAGAAACCCTCCCAGCTGGGGATTAATCCCTACATCACTAGATGGGTAACCAATTGTCTCATCAACAGAACACATACTATGAAAGCTGGTGAATCAACCTGTGCCAATAGAACTGTCACCACTGGCAAGCCCCAGGGATCTGTGCAGGGATCTGTGCTTGGCCCTTTACTGTTTGGACTCTATTTCTCAACAATTCAGACTAAAGTATATGGACATTGGCTTGCCAAGTTTGCTGATTCTTGCATATTGGGTGCAATCATTGAGTCCACCATTGATGATACATGGTACAGGAGGCAATAACACAGACAAATGATTGGTGACAAAGGCACACAATGTACAAATAAATGCAGACATGTATTTTTTATGTTTTTCTTCTAAAAAGTGGAGTTCTATGTTAATCACAGCATTGACAAGCAGTCCTGCTAGGCTGAAACCCTGTGATGCAAGCAATGGGAACTGAGATATAGATAGCAATCTGAACTTCGACCACCAATTGTCTACACTGGTATTGAAAGCCTATTTTGTGCACCTGATAATTCATGCCATCATATTCAGATCTCAGGATTCTATGAGAGCACTGTACTCAAAACCTATCAGAACACTAATAGACTGCATACCTCTCAATCTCTTAGTGCAAGAAAATAGGATAAAGCCCGAAAGAATTGGGGGCAAAGGCCCAAAAATAGGGACAGAATTTAAATATTGTTCCTATAAACTTAGAACATTTCTAGAATAAAAGCTTCTGCAGTATTACATATTTTCTGAAGGATATAAAGTCTGAAACTCGAATGTTTGTCTTTATTTAGTATTATTTAGTGACTTTAATATTTAATAATTTGCCATAAATCCACAAATTTTATGGTGAACGGACCAAAAATAAGAGGCAAAAATCTGGACATTTGGCAAAAATCTGTACAGTTGAAAGGTATGTGAGTATACTGCTCTCTTTTGCATATACTTCACCAGACACATGCAGCAGCTAGAGACAGCACAGAGCTTTCTCATCAAGAACACACATGGCTTCCAACCATGCTATGATGTATGTGGATAGATTAAAAGCAATGTCACTGTAATCTGTCTCGCAAAGGATGAGGTGACATCTGCCTTGCCTCTAGGCTAGTCTCTGACCCTGCCCTGGTGTGAGTACTGCATATCTATAAATCTTATATAGCTGAGAACATCAGCAGTGTCTGTTGAGGACAATATGGTATAACAGTCTCCCACATGCTGGTGTAAAATGCTATCTGTGATGTCAATCAAGAGTATACACACACACAGAAACACAGACATACAGACAAACACATACACACACACACACACACACACACACACACACACACACACACACACACACACACACACTTGACTGCAATGAGAATAGAACCCCTACCAATCTAAGTGCACAGACTGCAGAAAACAGTACTTTAGCAAGCACCATGGCACAAGTCTGACTTTTACAAGAGTGCTGGTTAATTTATATTAGAGAACACCAGCAGACTGTGTGGAAGACAACAGGTTGGGAGGCCTGTGTAGGTTCATAGCTTCATACATTTATAGGAGGCTACTAGCCTAATGGCCTTAGAGTGTTTACAAGCCTAGCTGTGTAAAATCACAAGTACCCTTACTGAGCATAGGTAGACTTTTATTGTTAGCAGAGCGATCTTCTGAGCAGCATCAACTGTGCCTGTCCATGAGGGACATAAATGCACTCCAGAGCTGATGTTATAATCACCCAACCAGTTTTCAGGGTTGCACTTGAACAAGGTCACTGAGGAGCACTGCTTCACATGCAGTGAGAGAGTATTACAGAGGAATGTCAATCACTGGGGTATATAGCTCTGTCCCCAGCATGTTCTGTTTATGTCATGGGCTAGGTTCAGAACCTTGGAGCACATTAGTCTTGCCCCATTTGATTTGTAGATGTCCAGAATTTCCAATAGGACAGCGTCTGAGACTGCTCTGTAGGTCAGGCATAAGTCACTTCTCAGCAGCTTGCATGATACTGAGTACAATGACAGGTCTTTCCGTCTTTTCATTATGTCATGTTTGGAGGCTCTGGATTCTCCCATTCACAAACCTCTGTGTGTCTTCATATTGCTGCAGGTGTCTGGTGGGGTACAGACAGAAGGGAGCATTGTACTCATTTAGTGGTCTGATAAGGGTAGAGTAGAACAGAGCTATGACCTCCCTTGTCTTGGATGTGATGTCCGTATGTATGAGGTGCACAATACAGAATGTGTGTCTCACCACTATGAACATATAGTGATGAAAGTGTAGACTGCTATCAACATGTGTCCGTAGTCTTAAAACACTGTGTTTCAGCTTAGATGGGTACTATGTATATCATAATTTGCTGGGGTACATCTTTGCCAATGGGGACAATGAGGCATTGTTTGCCTTAATGTTCAGTCCATGAGTTTGGTCTGTGTCAGCCCTTTCTGTAATATGTTACCATCACTGGGGGACTCTATATGAGTGTGTCCAATTAACAATCATCTACAAGCAACTGCTGCCTATGCTTCAGGGAAGTAGTTTCCAAACAGTTGATTTCCCAGAACAGATAGTATTCCACTTAAGTGGGATAGTGGTGGAGGTGGAGTTCCCAACTTTGAGAATGTGTGTACTGTCGGTGAGCCAGTTGGCTACCCATCTAGTACTATATGGCCTAATTCCGAGATGGGAGATCTTCACTATGAGATATGAATGGGGGATAGTGTCAAAGAACTTGAGTAACTCAACATAGGTGGTATGTCCTGTTATCCCTTATCCAGGTCCTTGGTGTCAGTATTGATGACATCCACAAGGTTCAATAAACAAGATCTACCCTTGAAAAAACAGAGTGGTTCAGGTCAAGTGTGTTGAAGGTCACCTATGTCTGTGTGGATAACGTACATGCTGATTCCTTCCCAAGCCTTGCAGATAAGGCTGCTTAGGCTTATGTGTCAATGGTTGTAGTTCTGCATGATATCAGACTGATGTGCAATATCACACAACATTTGAAATTACTTTCTGTAGTGTAGGTGATATACGTGTGATAAAAGTACTGAAACACCAGAGCTGCAGTGCTTGGGGGCTGGCAACACATGGCTGTATTGTAAATATGTGACACATTGTTAGATAGGGCCTTCAGTTTATAATATTTCCACATGTACTTTCATGTCATAGACAGGAAATGGACAGTAAACAGCAGAAATATATAATAGTATTCACTTTTCTATAGAGAGGTGAGCAGCAGGGTTGCCCGACAGTTGGAAAAGTATATAAGCATGCAAGATACACGTTTGCTCATAGCTAAGTAGTGCATAAATGTGAGCTGCAGTGCTAAACTCTGACACTTAGTATTAAGTCTATGCAACACATCTGCTGCTTAACTGACTCTGTGGCAGTATATGTTAATGCATGGATACATTCCTTTTTGAGCCCAGATTGTACTGGGTTCGAATCCAGGTCAATCTAAATCTTTTAAATACTTTTATTTAAATATTGATAATATAATGACATGAATTCTTTATAGTAAATGTGTAGCTGTATGTTGGCATAGCGCAATGGGGTTAAGTGGCTTTGTGCATCGGTAACCGCATCATTTTGCCTCCGCTCACCATTCTTGCATGTTGGTGCATGATGTGCACCTCAGCACAGACATGGAACCCAAAAAGTGAAGGGATCCATTGCTTTTGCAGCAGCTTATGTGTGATGTGTGTGATTCAATTTTTGAGCAGATTAACGTGGTGAAATGGGGTCTATAGGAAAATGGTGAAATGGGGAGCAAGCAGGGGGAAGAACAAAGTGAAAGCAGGACAGGAATGTGTAGGATGGAGATAGGAAAGAACCATAGCTATCAATTACTTTAACAGTGCAAACTGAAAATATATGCAGAATATTAACTGAATTTGGAATGCCACCTCCAGAGAGAGAGAGGTTGCCACAATGCAGTCATGTTGTATAACCAAGCAGTCCGAATCAAGTGTGTCAAAAAGACACGTGTGAAATGGAGAGCTATGTATGGGATGATTTTTTTGTGGGACAGGTGCCCATTTATTTTTTTATTTGAGAGACAGTGAGGAATGTTGGGGAAGGGACATAGGCATGTCTGAGTAAGGTAAGCTGGGTAGGTGAGTAAGCAATTGCTGACAGATAAGACACATAAAACAAGAGACAGGAACAGTGATGGACACCAAAGGTTGTGGGACACCATGACTGAGGTGAGGGTGGGGCAACCCAGACCCATGGCCATCAAGCTGGGTGACAGTGAGAATTGAGTTCTCACCCACTGGACTATCATCACTGCCACCTTACTCCACAGATGGCTGGACTGCTTTACATCTCCACCTCCTCCTAGTACTACACAAAATGAAGGTGAGCAGCCTCTCCAGCCAGCATAATTGTGCATTAGAAGTACAGGACACCACCCAACACACCATCATTAGCAACTCTCTGCAGGTGATGAACTCACTACCTCTGCCACTGCTCCCAGAGGGTACCTCTGGACCAGCCTCTGGAGCAGGACTACCTGAGGGTGCAGGTAGTGCAAAGACAGCATACGCAGTGCTGCCATGTTGGCTCCCAGGAATGTTGGATATCAGTGCTGCTGCTAGTCGAATGGGGCAGACTGATCCAATGGGGTTGGCTTACCTCACTGTACTCTGAGCATTTAGTGATATAGTACACATGGATGAAATGGGCACATTTTTATGACACATGATAAAAATAAAAAAATAAATTAAAAATAAATTAAAAAAAATATATATTTTAAAAATAAAATAAAATAAAATAGAAAAAAGTATTCAAAAAATAAAATAAAAAAGAAATATTTTAAAAATAAAATAAAATAAAAATGAAGAAAATAAAAAAGAGATAAGGGCTGAGGTGAGAGAAAAGAGAGAGAAGATTAGGACCATCATATGTGACATACAATGCATTAATACAATTATACAACTCTATTATCTTACATTTTACATTTAAGTCTGCTTCCTAACAGATACACACTATACTGCAGATTGCGACAAGTAGTCGTTGAAATATGCATACATTGCACATACTCATGTTCCAGTTATACAGATTAGAGTTTACAGCAGGGCATTTGTGTCACTGGTTTAGAAGTTTTAATCTAATGTAAATATTATTGAAGAAATGGCTGTGAATTGTGGTATTTGAACCCACAACCTCTGACTAAAGTCTAATACTGGACTCTTACAACTGGTTTGTGCTGCAGTCTAATGCATGCATACTTGCATTTACAGTTGGGATATGCATGGTCAATTTGATATAACTCTATAAAATGCCCAGAAAGCTATCTTTAGTTATTAATGCGACAAAAATACTTCTCTTCTGCTGCAGATATATATATATATACATATATATATATATATATATATATATATATATATATATATATATATATATATATATATATATATATATATATATATATATATATATATATATTACTTGCTCCCCTCATTCTCTCCAGTCTAGTCCTGTGGGCCTGGACATTGAACTCCCAATCACTGGCAGCTGGGAAAAAACAGAAGAGAACAGAAGACCATTATGCATACCACTCTTGCCTATATTCAGCTTTCAAAGTCTCACAAGTTCTCTCTTGAGTTGATATTTACACAGATGTGGGATTTCTGCAGTCCCAAATTCTTCAATCCAACAGTCAAATGTATCCCTCTTCTTCCTCTGAGGAATAACAGCCTGCATTTAAATTGGAACCTGTGCACTGAGAGAGAGCCTTACAAGACTATCTGCAAATATATAGAGCTGAGTATATTTTTCTGTATTATTCTGTATTATAGAGCTAAATTGTTGCTTAGATATCTGTTGTCTTACTGTTCTGCAAATATACAGAGATCAGTATATATTTTTCTGGTTTTATAATTTGCACTGTGATTCCTCACATCTCTGTTGAAACTGTCTTCCCCACCCCCCCTCATTTTCTGCCTTGTCTTCAGCTGATATAACTGGCTTTTATAGCTTGTGTGTTGCTTAACTCCAGGTTCCCTTAATTTTGACCTGTTAATAACAGCCTGCATTTAAATTGGAACCTGTGCACTGAGAGAGAGCCTTACAAGACTATCTGCAAATATATAGAGCTGAGTATATGTTTCTGTATTATTCTGTATTATAGAGCTAAATTGTTGCTTAGATATCTGTTGTCTTACTGTTCTGCAAATATACAGAAATCAGTATATATTTTTCTGGTTTTATAATTTGCACTGTAATTCCTCACATCTCTATTGAAACTGCCCCCCCCCCCATTCTTGGTTGTAGTTTAAATTTGGTGGCTTTTGCAGTGCCCGCCCCACTGTGGATTTGATCTAGGACACTCCCCCAGTCCCATCTCTTTACCACATTCTACCTAATAAACCCTTTCTGCACTTGCTTTTAGTCCTTTTTAATTTAATTACATTTTTTCAAACTGTGTGTGGACTAATATTGCTAGATACTCAAGTGTGCCACCTTTCACTGCATGTGAATTGTTTTTACTACTGTTTTTGCTACTTTTCTGAAAAAAAAATTGTAAGCCTGTTTCCTACCTTTCCTGTAATTAGTGTTCCAGATACAGATTTGCTGTATCCAGGACTGTTTGTAAGCTTCTGAGCCCCCCAAACCTTTTTGTGTTGGAGGGAAGCCTTCTAGCTTATCAGTGGGAGTGGTAAGCATTAGGTAACCTGTCTACCACATAAGGAGTGGTTCTGGCCCAGAATTTGTAGTTATTGGCCGTTTGAGCGGTCTTCCATCTCTCTCAACTTTCTGATTTGTAGGCCTGCATTTGCACTTGTTTCTGTCCTGTAACTCCGAGGCCCATCTCATTTGCTCACTCAAAAAAAAAAAAAAATGTATCTGCTTTTACTGTATTTGTGTTTCTTCCTACTTTATTTTTGATTTTGCGACATCTTAATAGTACTCAATTGTATTTATTACTGCTTGGTGTAACTCATTCTAAGCCTTTTAGTTTAAGCACTTGGGCTTCAAACCAGTTGTTTTACATTAAGAATGTTTGTGGTCTGCACTGTAGTGGCAGAACAGGTAGCTTACATCCTTCTAAGTTGGGAACTGCTGATTGAGGGCTCAGCGTCTGTTATTCTAAAAGTGTATTAATTCTGTTTTAAGCACTTGGGCTTTAGGCCAGTTATTTTACATTAAGAGGGTTTGTGGTCTGCACTCTTGTAGGAGGAGAGGCTGGACTCTGCCCTTTTGAGCTGGGAATTTCTGGTTAAAGGCTTATAGTGCCTGCATATTTGAACTGCTTCTTGAAATTGGTACACCTTGTTTGCTGTAGCATAGACTAGATCAGGCCTGCTGAATCTAGCTTTGTTTGTATAACTTGAGCACTAATCCAGGCAATCTTTAAAGTATTCAATTGTATTTATTACTGCTTGGTAGTAACTTGATTAAAGTGTAGCTATCATTCTAAGTCTTTTGGATTAAGCACTTGGGCTTCAGTCCAGTTGTTTTACATTAGGAAGATTTGTGGCCTGCACTGTGGTGGTAGGACAGATAGCTTACATCCTTCTAAGTTGGGAACTGCTGATTGAGGGCTCAGTGTCTGTTATTCTAAAAGTGTATTAATTCTGGTTTAAGCACTTGGGCTTCAGGCCAGTTATTTTACATTAAGAACGTTCGTAGTCTGCACTCTTGTGGGAGGAGAGGCTGGAATCTGCCCTTCTGAGCTGGGAATTTCTGGTTAAAGGCTTATAGTGCCTGCATATTTGAACTGTTTCTTACTGAAATTGGTACACCTTGTTTGCTGTAGCATAGACTAGATCCAGCCTTGCTGAATCTAGCTTTGTTTGTATGCTTGCTGTTTGTTTGCTTGCTATTTCCCTGAAACGCTAATTCCACCTAAAACACGGATTTTCAGCGCTTCTGTGGATCCCTAGTGATATCTGCATTGCTTACTGTACTTATTTCCTTGTTTCACTTGAAAGAAAGTTACTGTTTGTTGTTTTTGCATTTAAGTTACCTGTAACACATTGCATTTAAGTTACCTGGCACTTGCTCACTAAAGCAATTATATAAGTCAGCACTAAAAAATTAAAAGCAATACACCCTCACAAACTCCCCTTGAGTACCTTATTCCCCACTGGCCCTTTTTTTTAATTATAAAGGAATTCCCAATACTATTCTAGCATGTCCAAAGGTCAGTTGTCAATCTCCTCTCCGGTCCAGCTGTTGAATCTGGGAATCTTGAGGCAATGTTACAACTGCCTCATGTACACAGACAACCCTCTCCTCCTCCCAACAAACTCCAACACATGTGAGAGATACAACCATATAGCCAAACTGGAGGCTAAGCTCTCTCAAATCAGTACTGTCACAACCAGTCAGGAAGAGAAGGAAACCACACTTACTACGATTCCAATCTCACATAGACCTACCACGACAGCAAACCAAACACATAAACACACAAAAACATACTCGGAGGCTCTAAATAAAAATCTGCCTAAGCAGCAGAGACCTCCAAAGCAGACACCCAAGCAACCACTACCCCAAAACAAAACACGTGCAACACATAGCTCACAAAGCCAGTGTGCCGAACAGTCACAGCCCTTAAGGCTAAACAACACACCTGATACACTTGTAATAGGTGACTCTATCGTCAGGCACACTGACGTCCCACTCACCAGGCTGAACAAGGAGAAGGTCACGGTGAGCTGCCTGTCGGGCGCTAGCATCCGCCACATAACCCAAGCACTCAGGTCACTCCAAGGCAAGTACAAATATGACTCGGTCATTGTCCATGCTGGTGTGAATGACCTGAGACGTACCTCCCTGGGCTACATGAAAAGAGACATAGAGGAGCTCTCTGAGCATGTAGCCCAGGTCGGTATGACCCTGACCTTGAGTAGCATCTTACCCTCACCAAGAATGATGCCACAATATGAAGACAAGATGATCAATTTCAACAATTGGCTTAAGTATTGGTATCATTCAAAGGGGATCCAATGCCTGTCAGCCTGGGATGACATGCTCGACAAGCCACAATGCTTCACTAGGGATGGCTTGCACCTGTCGCCCCTGGGCTTTCGGATATTGGCAAATGCTCTTGCTTCCCCCAAGTGCCTTTTTTAGGCAAGGCTCAAAAGACAAACCCACCTCCATAGGTATCACAAGGGATAAGAAACTAAGAGTAATGCTACTCAACGCCAAAAGTCTAAACCTCAAGATGCACGCACTCGAAACTCTCCTTAGCATGGAGAACATCGATAACTGTACAGTAACAGAAACCTGGTTCAAGGCTCCTGAGAGCACCCCAGCACTACCAGGTTATACCTCATACCATGCTTTTCAGCCCCAAAACTTGGACCAAACCACAAAATGAGGGGGAGTATCAATATTCGTCAAAGATACCCACACCTCCAGGTTGGTGGCACAGCACGAAGCATCAGAGACTATCCATGTGCAACTAACAGTGGGTAAAACTGCCTTCCAGTTTATAGCCTGCTACAGACCACCCTCCCAAACCCAGGAACCCCACTTGGCCTTCCTGAGAAAACTGGAAATATGAAGGTCTCTCCAAACACCATTATATTGGGTGACTTCAACTACTCAAACATAGAATGGGAGCATTACTCTAGCTCCAACACCCTAGCCCAAAGTTTCCTTGAATTTATAAACTCAAATGCTATGGAAGAACTTGTTACCACTCCCACAAAGGGGAAAACATACTGGATCTGATCATCACCAACATGGGGACTCTATGCTCCAGACCAGAAGTGTATCCCTCACTGGTAAGATCAGACCATAAACTAATCTCACTGGATATTCACATCCTGACCCCACCCCCTGCCCAGAAAACCACAGTGAAAAACTTCTCTAAAGCAAATTTCACACTCCTCAAAACCGAGGTGGAATCCTTCAAAACCCCCCGAGCCTGTGGAAAATACGGCCCAGACTGCAGAATCCTTTATAAGTGCATTCTATGAACACCTTCAGGAATGCATGGATCATGCAATCCCAAATAAAACCAAGACCCAATCCTCCAAAGGCAGACGTCCTGTCTGGTGGACCCCAGCCATAAACAAACTATACAATAGAAGGAGGAAGCTACTACATGATAGAGCAAAATCCCAAAAAGGGAAGGTATCTCTGATCAGTATTAGCAAAAACTACGGGCATTCATAAAATCGTCTAAGGCCAGCTTCGAGAGAAAAATTGCACAGGACGCTAAGGATAATCACAAGGCTTTCTTTAGTTATATTAGGAACCTGGGTGGAAATTCCCAGATATGCTCAGAATTAGTCCAAAATGAAAAAATGGTTAAGGCCTATGCAAACGCATGCTCTTTTGGGGCTGGCAACACATGGCTGTATTGTAAATATGTGACACATTGTTACATAGGGCCTTCAGTTTATAATGTTTGCGCATGTACTTTCATGTCATAGACAGGAAATGGACAGTAAACAGCAGAAATACATAATAGTATTCACTTTTCTATAGAGAGGTGAGCAGCAGTATTGCCCGACGGTTGGCAAAGTATATAAGCATGCAAGATACACATTTGCTCGCAGCTAAGCAGTGCATAAATGCGAGCTGTAGTGCTAAACTCTGACACTTAGTATTAAGTCTATGCAACACATCTGCTGCTTAACTGACTCTGTGGCAGTATGTGTTAATGCATGGATACATTCCTTTTTGAGCCCAGATTGTACTGGGTTCGAATCCAAGTCAATCTAAATCTTTTAAATACTTTTATTTAAATATTGATAATATAATGACATGAATTCTTTATAGTAAATGTGTAGCTGTATGTTGGCAAAGTGCAATGGAAATAAATGGCTTTGTGCATAGGTAACCGCATCATTTTGCCTCCACTCACCATTCTTTCATGTTGGTGCATGATGTGCAACTCAGCACAAACATGGAACCCAAAAAGTGAAGGGATCCATTGCTTTTGCAGCAGCTTATGTGTGCTGTGTGTGATTCTATTTTTGATCAGATTAACGTGGTGAAATGGGGTCTATAGGAAAATGGTGAAATGGGGAGCAAGCAGGGGGAAGAACAAAGTGAAAGCAGGACAGGAATGTGTAGGATGGAAATAGGAAAGAACCATAGCTATCAATTACTTTAACAGTGCAAACTGAAAATATATGCAGAATATTAACTGAATTTGGAATGCCACCTCCAGAGAGAGAGAGAGGTTGCCACAATGCAGTCATGTTGTATAACCAAGCAGTCCGAATCAAGTGTGTCAAAAAGACACATGTGTGAAATGGAGAGCTATGTATGGGATGATTTTTTGTGGGACAGGTGCACATTTATTTTTTTTATTTGAGAGACAGTGAGGAATGTTGGGGAAGGGACGTAGGTATGTCTGAGTCAGGTAAGCTAGGTAGGTGAGTAAGCAATTGCTAACAGACAAGACACATAAGACAAGAGACAGGAACAGTGATGGACACCAAAGGTTGCGGGACACCATGACTGAGGTGAGGGTGGGCAACCCAGACCCATGGCCATCAAGCTGGGTGACAGTGATAATTGAGTTCTCACCCACTGTACTGTCATCACTGCCACCTTACTCCACAGATGGCTGGACTGCTTTACATCTTCACCTCCTCCTAGTACTACACAAAATGAAGGCAAGCAGCCTCTCCAGCCAGCATAATTGTGCATTAGAAGTGCATGACACCACCCAACACACCATCATTAGCAACTCTCTGCAGGTGATAAACTCACTACCTCTGCCACTGTTCCCAGAGGGTACCTCTGGACCAGCCTCTGGAGCAGGACTATCTGAGGGTGCAGGTAGTACAAAGGCAGCATAGGCAGTGCTGCCATGTTGGCTCCCAGGAATGTTGGATATCAGTGCTGCTGCTAGTTGAATGGGGCAGACTGATCCAATGGGGTTGGCTTACCTCACTGTACTCTGAACATTTAGTGATATAGTACACATGGATGAAATGGGCACATTTTTATGACACATGATCAAAATAAAAAAATAAATTAAAAATAAATTAAAAAATATATATTTTAAAAATAAAATAAAATAAAAAAAAGTATTCAAAAAATAAAATAAAAAATAAATATTTTAAAAATAAAATAAAATAAAAATGAAGAAAATAAAAAAGAGATAAGGGCTGAGGTGAGAGAAAAGAGAGAGAAGATTAGGACCATCATATGTGACATACAATGCATTAATACGATTATACAACTCTATTATCTTACATTTTACATTTAAGTCTACTTCCTAACAGATACACACTATACTGCAGATTGCTACAAGTAATCATTGAAATATGCATACATTGCACATACTCATGTTCCAATTATACAGATTAGAGTTTACAGCAGGGCATTTGTGTCACTGGTTTAGAAGTTTTAATCTAATGTAAATATTATTGAAGAAATGGCTGTGAATTGTGGTATTTGAACCCACAACCTCTGACTAAAGTCTAATACTGGACTCTTACAACTGGTTTGTGCTACAGTCTAATGCATGCATACTTGCATTTGCAGTTGGGATATGCATGGTCAATTTGATACAACTCTATAAAATGCCCGGAAAGCTATCTTTAGTTATTAATGCGACAAAAATACTTATCTTCTGCTGTGTGTATATATATATATATATATATATATATATATATATATATATATATATATATATATATATTACTTGCTTCCCTCATTCTCTCCAGTCTAGTCCTGTGGGCCTGGACATTGAACTCCCAATCACTGGCAGCTGGGAAAAAACAGAAGAGAACAGAAGACCATTATGCATACCACTCTTGCCTATATTCAGCTTTCAAAGTCTCACAAGTACTCTCTTGAGTTGATATTTACACAGATGTGGGATTTCTGCAGTCCCATATTCCTCAATCCAACAGTCAAATGTATCCCTCTTCTTCCTCTGTAGGTTATTAAAACAATGCCTACAATGCTCTCTAGGGAATGAGAAACCAGTGGCACTGGATACAGCCTGGGCTAAATTATCCCATACCTCAGACTTATACTGGAAGCCAGAATAGTCCGCCTTCAGAAGCTTTTGGCTGTGGTGCTTCACTAGGAGTCCAGTGAGTATCCTGGGCTCATGGACAGCCCACCTCTTTGCCCTAAAACTGTCACATTCCCTACTAATGCCTGTCATATCTATCTATCAGCAGATCTAGAACAATGGAGACTGATGCTTTCACACCAGTTTCAGTTATCACATTTACTGGAGTGTGCACAACTATTCAACCCATTTACATGATGGTGCACGGAGAGTAGCAGTGCATAATGAAACAATTGGAATTGGAAGATTAATATGATAACACAATAATAGTGTCTTATCCCTCATACATATAATTAAGATCAGTTCCACTATCTGAAGAGTTATAACTGACAGTTGATATAATGGAAAGTGGAACAACAGTAAATGTGTATGGAATATCCTGTATTAGGACCCAGGACCATGTGTATGGCAGTCCTACACTTACACCAGTTGCCACAATAAAGTTGAAATAGTTGTTCATGTTTTAGTTCACTGCTATCACTTGCAATGTCACAACAGTAAAAAAAGGTTGTACACCTCTTGTTAGCACCCAGGACCATCTGTGCTTCAACCCTACACTAACACCTGCTGCCACAGGAGTAGCTACATAAAATTCCATAATTTAATAATCATTCTTAAGGTCTCTCTGTTAAGTGTTGCACAATGCCACTTAGCAGGCTTGCACGGTGCCCAGTAGAATTAGTTGAATCTTTCCGGTTTCTATTTTTGACTGTCTGGGTCCTGTCTGCTTCTTGGGTGGTCTGGTTGTCCAGTTTATGAACTGCAGCACCTCACACTAATGAGATAGGTATAAACAAATTAGTTTGTGTGGTGCCCAACAGAATTTATTGAATGCATCCAGTTTCCATTTTTGGCTGTCTGGGTCATGTCTGCTTCCTGGGTGGTCCAGTTGTCCAGTTTGCACACTACCATGCTTCACACAAATGAGATACGCATAGCCAAACCTGCCATTCATTTCATCCATTCCCATGTCACATTAAAAACAAACATTGAGGGAGTGCCTGCACAATGTTTACATCTCCTACATGGATCCAAGTATTCTAATAATTTCACACCTCCTTTGCATCCTCACCATGCTGACAGTCCTGAATCTACACCATATAAAAGGCATGCATGTAGCTAGGCAAACTGATGATGAGGGGACTTGTTTGGGTGGAGAGGACAGAACATACTCTATCACGTTGAGATATATCAGCACAGAAGATTGCCACAATTCAGAAGTTATGCTTGCATTTTGTCAGCTGCATACTTTATATGCTGGAATGTATTAAGAAAAATCTGAGCAAAGGCTTTTACACTTTTATCTGTATGCAATAGTTCTAAGTGTACTGATGCCATGGAAATGTTTGTCAAGCCATTTCTCAGGTATACATGATTGCCAATTTTTGAAAATGGAATGCACTGTGATAAATATGTACAAATGTTTCAGAGAAAGTTACTTTGATTGCACTTTTAGCATGTCAAAGGTGGTTTATTACCAAAATGTGTCAATTGCCTGTTCTTAGGGGGACCAAGGCTGAGTTACTGTTATGGCACAAACAAGGATATGTTGCAATTGTTACTGTCTTTTTTTGCATCCTGTCTGTTGTTCATATTTCTTATCTTTAGAGTGTTTTATGTTTCTCTAGTGGCTAATACTGAGTGGCTACCTTTTTATTGTGTAGGCATCTGATACTTATGGGTATTATATTTCTGTTGTCTTTTAGGACACCTAGGAGCATGTCACTAGGCATGTCAATCCTCAGAGATCCCCCTTCATAAATGCTGAGAATCAGGTCATAGTGGATACCTTTAGGAAACACGGTGCCTTCCTGCTTGAAAAAGGATAGGGAGATAAGGCACACAGAATGCAAATTTGGCAGCAGATTTTGGATGATGTAGATGATGAATGGGTGGCGCAGTGGTGCAGTGGTTAACTTTGTCACCTCACAGCAAGAGGTTCGATTCATGGCTGGGGTGCCTTCGGTGCAGAATTTCTGTGTTCTCCCTGCATTCACGTGGGTTTCCTCCGGGTAGTCCGGTTTCCTCCTACAATCCAAAAACATGTGCCTGGAGCATTTCTCCCTGGGCTTCCACTGAAAATAGGCTCTGTCCTGGTTGGACTTGTCTGGTCAACAAAATGATAAATTAAAAAAAAATGTGAATGTTATGGGTGGCCACGGCCAGATGTATGAGCAGGTGTGCTATAGGGCCACTGACATTATTACATCTGCATGAAGAAGAAGAGCTGCAGTGGGCTATGACCAGATTATTGGGTGTGGGCCTGACATGGAGCCACCACTAACACTGAATGAAGAGTTCCACGCCAATATCAGGGATCCAGACAGCTCTCAGGATACCAAAACAAACAAAAAAATAAAAATCAAAGTCCACAAGCTAGGTTAGGAATGCTTCACCCATGAACAAGTCAATAAAGAGAAAAAAAGATGAGCAGACTTCAACAGCTTATGTAACAAAAAAAAGCAAAAACAACAGAGACCGTGTAAAAAGGTATATGATGTTTTATATATATATATATATATATATATATATATATATATATATATATATATATATATATATATATATATATATACTACTGAAAACTTCCGAACTGTTAAAAACAAAAACAAAAAAACAATGAATAGACGCTGAGCCAGAACTGTTATTTGCTGAGCGCTTTCATTCGCTTTATTGCTAACAACCGAACTTCATCAGAGCAAAATGTAATGTTTTTGCAGTACTGTGCAAGCTTCAAATAATAGTTCTGGCTCAGCATCTATTCATTGTTTTTTTGTTTTTGTTTTTAATAGTTCGGAAGTTTTCAGTAGTATTCTTCCTAGTCTTATTCGGTTTTGTTTTTACTAGATATATATATATATATATATATATATATATATATATATATATATATATATATATATATATATATATATCTAAAATGTATTTATGTGCAAGTTTATTTATGTATTTTATTGTCTCTTATCCTCACAAGGTTGCACTGTGCTTTTAGGTGTGTATTAGTTAATTTGTATTTGATTAGTATATATAGAGTAGAAGAGTTGTTCTTACTAGGTCTGAAGAAGAGTCATATTATAAACTGTGAAAGTGCTCACCTATTTACATGGTCTCTGTTTGTTGTTTTTGCTTTTTTGTTACATTAAAGGGTGTGGAGTTGCTGCATAAGCCTTGGAAGTCCACTCATCTTTTTTTCTCCTTGTTAGCTCCCAGGACAGTGCAGCAGTACAACATGCCCTGGATGTCAATGTAACAGCACAGGGACAACCATCACATCCCAGGAGGGGCTTCCAGGTAGGCTTTGGTATCTCAACAGTTGTATACTGTTGTATAGTAAAACAACTGAAATCAATATGTTACTTCTGTGTCACATGAATTCTTTTTTTGGGGGGATTAAATATTGCTACAGTTATTAGCTTAGGTTGGAGTTGTCAGCCATGTTCCTGTTGAAAGTATAGTTAATGGACATATAAAAGGATAAAAGTATCACCCCCCTGTGATGATGTTGTTCTTACCATTTGCTTAATGTCTCCCAGGTCCATCTGGATTGCAGAGGAGAATCTCACATGCAGATGATTAGCCAAACATTTTTATGTCAGTACAGCATAGGAATTTTAATAAATATTTTATTGTGTGTTGTTGCTATCAGGCCTGTTGTGTGTATTGCTGCACTCTCCGTAATAGTGGAATCACTGTTAGTCTGTTAGCATATATTGGACTAGAGTAATGTTGGTATCAATTTTTCTCCTGTATCTGTTGCTTTTTATCACAGGTGATCATGATAGGGGAAGTGTGGGCCCTCTGCAACCTGATGTAATTGTATCAGCAGACTCTGATGATAATGGTGGCCAAACTGAGACACAGTCAGGTGGTGCAGAGGTTGAATTTGACACTGGGATGATATACCACCATCCCCTGCAATTCATTCAGACACAGCCAGTAGACATGCTACCCATTCCAGTGACCACACAGAAATTGGACAGGTGGAGGGCAAGGTCATTGATCTGAAGTGTGGTTACTGTGACTAAACTGCCTGTTGAGTCTGGCCATAGCCAAAGTGTGGGTGAAGTGCCACATAGTAGGGTTGATAGGGGTGCTCAGAGGAGGCCTGCTGTCCCTCCTCCAACTGATCCAGGTGTCTATTCCTGTGCCACTCAACGTATGTTTAGGACCATCATGGAGGCCAAGGCATGTTCCCATAGGTGCTCAAGACAAATGTTTAGGGTTGTAGAGGTGACACAGGCTGACATGCATGACTGCCAATACTGTGTTTCCAATTCAATGGATTGGATGAATGACACATTGGACTGAGGGTTGTCTGTGATGGAATGAGGAGTGTCTGTCACGGAATGAGCATTGTCTGTAATGGAAAGAATGCTGGAAGAGAAACAGCATCTTCGTGGGCATAGGTTAGCCACATCAGCTGCTGTTAGCCAATGTAGCTATGCCTGATCATGGTCTAATAGTGGCAGTACTTCCACTCCTTCATCAGTTAATGTACTGTCCACACTCAGGTGTGGCAGGCCATGGGATCATGGTCCCGGGTGTTCCCATGAAGGGAGCTCATCCAGCAAATATTAGTCATGTTCAGATAGAAGCAATGCATCTGACCATAGGTGTGGACATGACAGTGCAACCCCTGGTAGAAACAGCTTTCTTAGTCAGGGACAGACACCATGAACTGCGTTGCAAGAGTACTGATGATCATTGCATGCCCTTAATTTAGCAGCACACCTTTGTGCTGGTAAATCATTAAAGAGAGACATTATAAACTAATGATACACATTGCAGTTTCTGACTTCACAACCCAACCCAACCCAAGATCAAACAAGATCAGGAAACAGAACAAGAATAGAAACAAGAGCATAATATTCTTGTTTGTGCCATAGCAATAACTCATCTTTGATCCCCCTCAAAAGAACTGGCTGTACTTGTTTGTGCCATAACAGTAACTGAGCTTTGTTTACTCTCAAAAGAGCAGCATAACATTTTATGTGCCTTAACAGTAACTCACCTATGCTCTCCCCAAAATAACAGTATATCCTTATTTGTGTATCCAACCTGACCTTTAGTTACTGTCAAATGCATATCATGTTATTCTCAGTTAGTACTCTCACATGTAACAGGTTGTGTGATAACTAAGTGCACTATGTCCAAATATAATAAAGATAATTACATTTACAAATAAAAGCTTATGGTTTGATAGCAGTGTACATTCTGTTGAACTGGTTCTATGAAGAATGACTTCAGTTCTTTGCTGCAAAGCAGTTTTTGTGGCAAAGAGGAATAAGGCATCCATCCTGTTTTCTGAAGCTGCATTGCTGTGAGTGTTCAAATCCTGAACTATGTAGAAATACTTAAGGTGTACTATCATTTTTTGGTAGGTATGTCATACATTGCTTTTTCTCATTTCACTTATGTCTCCCTTTTTTCTTGTCTTATTTTTCTTGTTTTTAATTTCACTCTTTTACATGATGTGTGGCATACAGCAAACAGTGGAACCGGAGAACCACAGAACAAATACATTGCAGGTTTGGCTGAGCTTGGCTGGTTTGTGCAAAGCACAGAATTGTGGAATCAGGAAAAAAAAAGACCACCTGGGAAGCAGACAGCCAAAAATTAGAAACTGGATACATTCAAATAATACTGTTTGCCATTGCAAAAACCCACCCTGGAGTACAGACGGTAATGGGTCATAGCACAGAGTGTGCAACCTTTGTTTTACTGCTGTGACATTGCAGTTTAGAGCAATAAAGTGCAACGCAGACAACTATTTTTTCACCCTTCTTGTTGCAACAGGTGAAAGTGTGGGACTGCCATACACATGGTCCTGCATTCAAATACAACAGATTTCATACACTATTACTTTTATTGATTCTGTAATCTATGTAGTATCACATTTATTTATTTATTTATTTACATTGGTTTACCAGGAAATTCCGACTGGATGCAGGTCCTTTTTCAGCAGATGCCTGGGGAGAAAAGCTCCACATCATGTACATGATAGAGATACAAAGTTGCAGCAATGTAAACAACATTACAGGTTGTTGGCTTTAATACAATAACAAGATATTGATTATCAACAGTATATACAGAAAATATTGCAAGTTAAGATAGTTTCTTGTCATTTATAATATTAGTAACAACGTTGTCAGACAAGATGTTAAAGTATGTAAAGACAACTAGCATTTTCTGACTGTGGTTAGTAGCAGTGGTAGTATAGTTGGGTTAAGAGTCTAGGTGGGGGGGGGGTAAGGGGGGGTGTTAGTCTGGATTAGAACAAGGACAAAGCCAGTGCAAATTTATGTGGAATTTGAGGGCAGTCTTGAAAAGGCTGCTGGAAGGTCGAGTAGTTATAGAGGGTAGAAGACTGTTCCAAAGTTTAGATATGGTACATGAAAATATGGCTTCTCCTGCTGAGTTTTTGGATTTGATAACAGTGAGTTGATTTTTTTGCTTGATCTTAGGGGCCTAGTGGGGTGATAGGGATGGAGAAGGGTTTGAAGGGAAGGGATGTTAAGGGAGTGGTTAATAAATTTATGAGCGAGGGTGAGTTGATTAAAGTGAAGGAGTTGTGGGAGTTTTAGCCAGTTTAGTTCATTAAGGGAGATACAATGATGGCTGTGGTAGGAGGTTCCAGTGGCAAATTTAGCTATTTTGTTGTAACAAGCATCCAGCTTGTGTAGGTCTGTCTGTCTAAGGTTGGTAAGTATCGGGGATGCATAGAGTAGGGTGGAGATTAGCTGGGAATTGGCTATGAAGGTTCTAGCTGCCTTGGTTAGGAATTGGCGGCTTCGATATAATGCACAAAGTTTCTTGTGAACTTTTTTTATTGTGAGAGATGTGGGTGTCAAATCTAAGTTCATTGTCTATTTCCACACCAAGTAATTTTGTGTGTTCTGATGGAGAAATGATGGTATTGTCTTTGCCAAGAATGTTGAAGTGGGGGGTGTTTTGGGTGGCTTTGGAAGGTTGGAACAGGAGAAGTTTTGTCTTACTTGGGTTGAGTAGGAGCTGAGTATTGGATAGCCAGCTTTCTACAGAAGAGAATGATTCTTATATGATTTGTTGTAGTTCTGGTAGAGTGGTGGCAGAGCAGATGAGAGTCATCTGCGTACTGTATAAGATATGCTTGTGTGGTGGCAGTATGTAGGTTGTTAGTGAAAAGTCAGAATAGCAGAGGGCCAAGTATAGACCCTTGGGGAACTCTGAGAGTAACTGGGAGGTGAGGTGATGTATTATTGTCCCAGATTACTGATTGCTGGCATCCATGTAGACAGCTGTGAAACCAGTTGCAGGCTGGTTGTGAGAAGGAAAGATTGGGGAGAGTAAAGAGTAGTAGCTCATGAGATACCATGTCAAAGGCCTTTGAGTGATCAAGAAATATGGCAGTAGAGAAGAGACCATTGTTTTTGTGATGAAGTATAGTGTTGGTGAAGGAGAGCAGAGCAGAGGTAGTGCTGTGATATGGCCTGAAACCATGCTGGGTTTTGGAGAGGACATTATTAGCTAGGAGGTAGCTGGAGACCTGGGTGTTGATACATTTTTCAAGTATCTTGGAGGGAGGGGAAAGGATAGCAATGGGGCAGTAATTGGAGAGGTCAGTGGAGAGGGTGCCTTTGTGGAGGGGAATGATGTGGGATATTTTCCATATCGAGGGCATATCGCCTTCTGTTATGGAATGGTTGATTAGAATTGAAATTGGGTAGGCTAGTGTATCAGAGGCAATTTTCAAGTATTCAGAGGGGAGGTTGTCAGCTGCGGGTTTGGTGAGTTTAGGTTTTGACAATAGTCTTTTTATGTTGGAGGTAGGTACTGAGGTGAAGAAAAGAGGAGTGGGGGGTTTAGGGTTCGGAGTTGGGGGGCTGTTGTAGAGAAATGTTGTTTGTTTAGAGATGTTATAGTTTCAGTGAAATGTTTGTTGAAGGATTCATCAATACTGCTGGAGGAGGGAGAATGGATGGCTGGGGGGTATCAACCTTCCCTGGGTGGAGGATATTGTTAATAGTGGACCAGAACTGCTTAGGGTTGTGGTTGGTAGAGTTTAGGGTGGATTTATAGTAAAGGGATTTGTCTAATTTTATATGCTTTTTGGCTTTATTGCACAGTTCAAGGAATGATTGTCTATCTGAGTTATGTTTTGTTAGTCGCCAGTGCTCACAGGCCTTATCTCTGGATTTCATTAGGGTTCTGGTGGTCTTTTGTAACCATGGGGCATGCCTGGATATGACTTTGGCATTTCTTACAGGATCATTGATGTTTAGGATGGAGAGGAAGGCACTGTTGAAGAAGTGGACAGCCTCATCTAGGTTGAGGTATTTTAGTGGTGACCAGTTAATTTTTTGCAGGGAGGAGATGAAGGAGTTGGGGTTGAAGTTGGACTTGTTCCATATTTGCCTGTGGATAATGGGCTTCAGACTGTTTGTGTGGTGCCGAATAAGGAAAGTGGGGGAGTGGAGTGGTCAACAAGACTGTCAGGTAAGCAGCCTGCTTGGTAAGAGTGAGGGGCTTTGTTGACTAGGATCCAGTCAAGTAAGGTATGATTGTTAGGGTTTTTGTTGATTTGGGTAGGGGATTGAATGAGCTGAGTGAGCCCATGGATATTAAGGTGAATGGTTGGGAGACTGTTATTACAGGATAGCCAGTTGATGTTAAAGTCACTGAGAATTATGGTTTCCTGGGGTAGAGATAGAGTAGCCCAACACAGGATATTTTCTAGGGGTGTGATATTTTGCCCTGGTGGGAAATAGCATCCTATGAAATTGATTGTTTTGTTTGGGTTTAGTTTGAGATTGGCATAAAGGATTTCTTCATTGTTGTGGTGAGGGGCAGATGAGTTCAGGAGTTGAATATTGAGGTGGTGTTTAAATATCAATGCTACACCACCTCCTTGTTTGGACAATCTGTCTATGCGAAGGATATTGTATTCAGGTGGAAGTATTTCCTTACTTTTGATGTGAGGTTTGAGCCAGGTTTCAGTTAGGAAGAGAATATCTGGGAATAAATGCTTATGCTGGCATGTAGTTCTCGGATTTTATTGCATATGCTTCTGATGTTTAGGGACATTATACGTAGGTCTGTTGTTTACTTGTTGGCTAGGAGTTGAGTTGTGGGGGGGGGTTGTTTGGACTAAGGTTTGTGGTTGGGTTGGATTTGGGAGGACCAGGATTTGGATGGATGTCTCCAGCGAGGGCTAGTTTATAGAGGGTATTTAGGATATGTTTTATATACATATTAAAATGCTTATGGTATCTTAGGGATGTTTTATTTTTGAGTGTGTTAGGTGTTTGGTAATGGAATGTGTGTATTGGGAGGAGGGTTTTGGTGGCAGGGGTTGTGTAGTTATAGTGTAAATCTTTGAGGGAGGGTGTTGAGAGAGTACAGTGGAAGTTGTTAGGGCATGTGACTGTGGAGCCTTAGTATGATTTAATGTGAGCTAGAACTACGCAGGTTAGGATTGTTATTATATTAGGTAGTAGCATGATTGTGTTGGATGTAGGGAGAGGGGATGAGTAGTGGTGTAGTCTAATTGCTGGCAATTAGGGGTGGGGTTAAGGCTAAGAATAAATGTAGAGGTTGAATACAGCGCACCCAACCAGGGTCCAACAAAACAACAAAAAAACACACAATTTCGGACCACTGCACACGGACAAGATTCGTAGGTATAGAATAATCCTTTAATACAGACTTAGCGCTTTCACCATAAACATATGGCATCATCAGAGTAAATTCTAAAAACACATTCCTCGTTTTTTATAAAATGCTAATTAGTTAATTGAATAATAACACACCCTTGCCAATGAGTCCAAAGCATTACGAATTCAGGTTCTACATATTTGATACAATAAGAAAAATAAAAATGAAAATAAAAATGATAAAATGATAAGGATAAACACCATTTCTAGTTTGTATGATGGTAAACAACTAGATAAATAAAAACTAATACAAAAACTAATACAAAATCAAAATTCCAACCAACTAAATCGTGTATGATTTTTGCTTTAACACAGGTTTGAGCGAAATGTAATCATTCAGACCAGGCTCGCTCATAGCATTCAGCCTCAATTGCCACTCCACCTCAAGAACAGCAACCCTATTACCAACATCACCCCCTTGGTCCATGTAAACCTGGTCAATAATAAAAAAGACAAACTTTTTAAACTGCAAACATTTAAGACTATGCAAAAACAGAGCATTGTGCACATCCTTATTTTTAATTGCTCTTACATGCTCCATGACCCTGTCTCTTAATCTACGAGTGGTCAACCCCACATAGAATGCATCACAGGTACTGCAGGAAGCCACATATACCACGTTCTTACTGTTACAACTACATAGTCCAGGACAGGCCAAAGTACGTGTAAATCCTGCCACACATACATAAGTACCCTCAGCAATAAACCTGCAGCTTCTGCACGCTCCACACTTACCCATCCGTGATCTTTTTGGCCTACTCTCCCTTTCCAACAAACTCTTGAGATTATCCCCCTTACTAAAAACAATCATTGGCACTTTACCAACTATCCCCTTGATCTCACGGCTCAAACAGTGATCCCATGCATGCCTAACTACTGCACACATTTCACTGGCCTTCTCACTATATTTCAATACAAACGCCGAGCCAACCTTGCCACCTTCAACTTCACTTTCATGCCCACTTTTCATCTCAATGGGCAGAACTCCTTCACTTACAAATTTCTTCAAAATAGGAATATATATGGTCCGTCTCTTTTGATAAACCTCTCTTTGACCCTCAACAAGACATTTAAAGGATAACCTCGATCAAGCAACATACCTATATTTCGGGGGGAAATTATACAATTGCATTCCAATATTACGACGGACTTGTTATTTTTTCAATACAAGGACTGGTTTAATAGAGTTTTGGCCAAAATTGAATCCTTTGTAAATAGGAGCAAGGTTATCAAACAAAAAAAGTTGGCCAGGGATACAGCTGACTATGCTAGTAAATGTGCTTACCTTCCTGGTCGTAATTCCAAGGCTCATGTAACAAGAGTTTTTAGTGCTGTTACGGTAGCGGAAAACTGTGTGGACAATAGTGAACCTAATTTTGACTTTAACTCAGATGATGTTTTTTTGGAACAGCCTCACGAACTGAGAAGGTCGGAGAGGTTGTTAAACAAGATGGAGCGACAGGAGCAGAGGTTCTCTCGGGGATAGACCGTATTTTTCTTATAAAAATATGAGAATGTTAAAGCATAGATTGTGCTATAAAGATTTTTGTGGTTCCTCTGCTCTGACAGCTATTGTTAAACCAGGTACTTATTAATGTATGAATTGTACCTGTTGTGTGGATATTTTTGGTGAAGGTAGTTATCAGTTTAAACATCCTATAACTGAGAAACTATATTGCTTTGATTTGTTAGCAACTTGCATTATGACTCATGTGGTTTATATGGCAACTTGTGTAAAGTTTCCCTCATTTTATATAGGGAAAACTATTAGAAAATTAAAATAAAGAATTATTGAGCATAAATCAGAAATCAGAAGATTGGTTGATAAGAATGCTTTGTATAAGCATATAGCTGAGTTTGGAACTGAGCATAGGTTTCACTTTAGGGTTATTGACATCATCCGATCAACCCCTAGGGGTGGGGATGTTAATAATATGCTTGAAATAAAAGAGTATGAATGGATACTTAGGTTGGCTTCGGACCACTCCCCAGGTTTGAATGACATGATTACATTAAAACCTATTCTTGTAAAATTACAACGCACTAGATTGCGCTGAATGTTTTTTTATGTATATATATATATATATATATATATATATATATATATATATATATATATATTATAATTTTATATCTTCTATATCGTATTGTAATGATATTCTTGATTTTTGTCTTTGTTTGTTTGTGATCACATGACCTTTGGACTGCTGGCCATGTGATTTTGACCTGTATTTAAACCATATTTGGCTTTGATTGTATGTGATAGCACTGAGGAAGGGTTTTACCTGAAAGCTTTGCTGTTGTGTTGTTTATAAAGTGGTTTTTCTCAACTATTTTTTGTTTTATTATACTTGTATACAGCCTGTTTATTCACCCATATAGCACAAACACCAGAACCACAGAACCTGCACCACCAGGAAGCAGACAGCCAAAAATAGAAAATATGCTGTGTACTGTATTCCTGTCAGTGTATTCCTGCTATGTGGACTGGCATGGTCTTCATTTTTGCCTAAAACACATACACAAAGACCTGTACATCTACTAAACCTGAAATTGCATTGTTTGCCAATGTTGTGCACTGCTTAACATTATGCACTGCTGAACATCATGTTTGTGCGATGGTAAATATTACATGACATTTTCAAACAGTGTGCACACTCCCAGTAAGATTGATGACTGCAACTGATGGAAAGCCATCATTCTACATTGGTCTTGATCTGTGGTAGGCATGGCAGGCATTCATGGAGAGAGAGTGAGATTTTGTGCCCAAGGAAGGGTGTTCAGGTGTCCAAAGTATTTTTGGACTCCTAGTGAAGGAATATGGGCCCAGGCTATTGCAGAGGGACTATTCCAGCTCAGAGTATAATTCAGAGGCATTGGAGAGTTTTGCCCAAGCTGTGACCAGTGCAACCAGCATCCCCCATACTGGTGATCAATGTAGACACCACTACATTGACCTCCTGTGGAGGAAGAGGGTTACCCTCGAACATTTGATTGAGGAATGTAGGACGGAGGACACCTCACAGATGTGTAAGTATCAATTACAGAGACTACTTGTAAGAGTTAAAAGCTGAATATAGTCAGAACTGGTATTCATAATGGTATTCTAGTCTGTTTTTCCCACAGCTGTCACAGGGAGAGAACTGAATGTGACAACCCATGCCACCAGATTTGCCCAGATGAGAGAAGCTAATGGTAGCTATGCAGCAGAACAGTCCTGTTAATGTACCATAAAAAGTTTAAGATTTTTTTGTTGTGGTATCTTACACAGTTGTATCAAAGTCAGCATGCATATCTGAACTGTAAAAGCAAATATGCATTTATTACTGTAGCACAAACAACAGTTCAATATTCTAATATCAAAGTAAGCAGGCATCTCTCAACTGTAAAAGCAAACTATGCATGCATTAGTCTGTATGCCAAACCAGCAGTACAGTATTAGACAGTAGACAGATGTCATGGGTTCACATACCACACTTCCCAGCTATACAATACTGTTAATTTGTCGTCAATATTTTAAGGTAAATTCAAACCTCTATATCAGTGCCACAAATGGCCTGCTGTAAACTGTAATCTGTGTAATTGAAACACGCATATGTGCAATATGTGCACACATCAAGGACTGCTTGCTGCAATCTGTAGTATAGTGTGTATCTGTTATGAGCTGGGTAGTCTTAAAAGTAAAAATGTTATTTAAATGAACACCACCAACTCCACAAAATTAGATACTTCAAAAGAAAAATGTGAAACAAGGACAAATAATTGACTGTCAACAGAAAATTAATAGTTAAGCGCTTTCATTCGTATTAATACAACAAACTTCTTCAGAACTGAAAAACAATCCCAAATGCACCATCTTAAATGCATATTCATTAAAACATGTTTTCTTTTAAAAATGTTATTTGTTAGGAGTTGGTAGTCTTAAAAGTAATGTTAACAGAATAGAGTCAGATAATTGTATCAGTGCTTTGCATGTCACATATAAAGTTACTAATGTTATTCCTTTTTTCTCTCACCCCAACCCTTATCTTCTCTTTTTTTTTTCCACAGCACAGCAGGGTAGGCCTGGCCCATAGGATCCTCCATCCTATAGTAAATCATTAGAGAATTAAGTTAGAAATTAAGGACGGACATTTGAATTTCAGACTACATATCATTCAAAAAATTCATGCTGCTGCAAAAATCTGTTATTCTATCAATTTTCTAAGTTTGCAAGAGGAATATTGAAAAATTGTCCCTACTTTTGGGCCTTTGTCCCACTTTTATTTATGGCTTTGTCCAGATTTCTTACTCTAAGAGGTTGAGAGGTGTATTACATATCCTTACACTATATCTGCTATTGAAGGAAACAGAAGAAAAAAAGCACAAAACTTATTAAAACACTGCACCACCACCTCAAAACTTAAAACTAAAGACTCAAACAAACTCCACTGGCAGTGAGGAATATCAACAGACAAAAGATTAATCATACATCCATGCATTATGCTGGCCTTTGTGGTTAAATGTGCAGAATCAGTGATATCTGTCTAGACCTGGTGGTCACTGTGCCATTTCACACAAATCTGCAGACCATTGGTTCTTTGACTTACATGGAATTACAATTCGCATTCACTTGCAAGGCTTCAAAATCAGTAACACTGCCACAAGCTATAAAACCTTGCATAGATGAGCAGCATCTCATTAATAGGCATTGAACAATGCCGCACAATGAGCACTGTTGCAATAGCAGGTACCCCCTGGGTAGGCTCTGTGTGAAGCCTACACAACGTTTACTAAATCATGGCATCTCTCTCTCTTTTTTTCACTAAAACCTGAGCAGTGCAGCTCTCATTGCAGACAGAGTATAAACTGAAGCAACTCTTTGATACAAATGTAGCAAGGAGTTGCTACAGTTTATGCCTCCCCTGCTTAGTGTGCTATAGCACTCAGGTTTTAGTCTAAAAAAATTGTCTTATACACTGTAGCAAACTGCTACAACTGTAGGAAAGAGTAGCTACAGGTTATATCCTGCCTGCATGGAGCACTACAGTGCTCATGTTTTAGTTAAAGAAAAAAAAAATCCTTCATATAAATTGCAGCAAACTGCTTGCCACAAATGTAGCAAACAATTTCTACACTTTATACCTTGCCTGCATGGAGTGCTACAGCACTTATGTAATTTTGTATGATAATTATTAATTGTTTTCCAATATATATATATATATATATATATATATATATATATATATATATATATTCATGCACAGAGGCACAGTATACTAACCTCAAAAAAGGGCATAGCAAAATTAATTTAAAATGGGTGGCGAAAGCCAAACACACTCTGGCTAGGCTTATAAATGCCCTAGGGCAGATAGCCTAGTATGAACCTATGAACCTATGTGTGTGTGTGTGTGTGTGTGTGTGTGTGTGTGTGTGTGTGTGTGTGTGTGTGTGTGTGTGTGTGTGTGTCTGTGTATGCACAAATTTGTGGTGTGGAAGAACTACCATGGCAGGGCTAGCCACCTGGTGGTATAAACCTTGGCTCTAGATGATTGTCACTATTGAGGTAAAACCCCAACCCCATGTGCAAAAATGGGTAAAAGGGGTTGTGGAAGGATGGGTAGATTCAACATCTTCACATGTTACTGTAAGTGCTCTCTATGAATCTCAGCATAGCTGCGCTTATTTATGGATAGCACAGATAGCCTTAACTCATCCACATAATGACTATAAATACTACTGTTTATGTCAAAACGCCATAATTCCCCATCCATTTGTGTGTATTAAATTGAATACTGCCCTTGGTGTCTCTAGTTTGTTAATATCCATCAAATGTTTGCTTCCTAAAATGCATCTATTTGGTAGATTTGCTGTGGTGGCCCATGGCCACACTAGTAGACATTTGGAAATCAATCCCTTTATGCAGATGCTACTTCTTGTCCTGTTATAGATGTACAGTTATTATTAGTACTTGTTATTATTATCACATCACTGTTATGTCACTGGTGATCACTGTTATGTCACTGGTGATCACTGTTATGTCACTGGTGAGCTGCAGTTATTTTAAAAGTAGTGTTGCTTATACTGATACAGCAATGACTGACTTTATAGATGAGAAGGATATATGTAAGATAATTTATGATCAAATTAAGTATCCTACCTTCTGAAAGCCTTCATTCCAAACCACTTCTTCTGTGAGCTTGACTCTTTCACCCAGTGAGGCACTAGAATTTAAGACCCCAATAATGACATACTGCAGGGTACCTCCATCTGATAACTGCCAGTTTATAATATCTGAGAGAGCAGGTGGATCGCCATTCACATCAAAAAATATGCCTTCACCAAATGATATTTTAAAGTGCACATTTCTCAGATAGTAGAACATCTAAACAAACGAACATACAAACAAACAAAAATAAAGAAATAAATAAAAAAATAAAGACATAAAGAAATAAAAAAGGGCAGTATAGTACTGAAATATGTGAGCAATCATTTGCATCTAAATGTTGATTTCTTTGTCAATTTACTTTGGTAATAATAGCAACTTATATCACAGCATGTGGAATAACAAATGAAAAATGGGGAAGTGAATATAGTATAACATTTTCTTGAACTTGTAGAGAATGTTTACAGTTGAAGGAAATTCTTATGGCTCTAGTACCTCTAGAAGAAGGGAAAATAGGTGGGACAGAAAACATGGCAACATCTCAAAACATTATGTATGATGACTATAGATCAGATATTTGGCAATTTTGTACTGCAGACACATACCACTATATTTTGGACCTTCCTATCTGCATGAATTGCTGTGGAAATGTGACATTCTAAACTTCATCTAGTGGATTGCTTGCAAACGCTACCTCAGTGTAACTGATTTTCACATGCACAGCTTATTATTATTTGGTCTTTTCACTTGTCACTTCTGTTATTGAACGGTGCATCGGCAATATTTTTCAAATTTCATTTACTATAAAGGGACAGGGGTAACTATGTGAATGCACATTTTTTAAAGCATAATGAGATATACTGCTTTAAAAATCGAACACAATATTTTCCATATGAATTAAATTAGCACATTTTTTCATTTGGAAATTTTTTATGAGATCTACAGAAAATTAAACTGTATTTCCATTATCAACAGACTTTTTTTCTTTAAAAATTTCAAAACAATTCAGATACCACCAAGAAATTAAATTTTCTTCAGACTTCATTCTGGCTTCCAAAAACTATTGTAATTTATTCACAATGGACTGCTAATGTCTCATTACGTATCAGGTTTTTTTTTTTTTTTTGCTTCATATTTTTGGCACTGTTCTCCCAGATCACAAAGCTTCATCAACACTAGATTGACAAATTTGTTTGCATGCCCTGCACTGCATCCCATATGTATAGTATCTTATGATGTCATCCTTATCTTGGAGGAATTCCTTACTGGTAACCCTTCCCATTTTTCAGATTTTAGGGTGAGTGCCATATCCACAGCTGACTCAGTGTATTTCTCTTGGCACTCCTAGGTATCCACTTCTTGACTGTTAAGTAGTGTGCAATGACTGCCATGCTGTGTTATATACTCAAAAAAAACATGCTTAGCTGTAGTGTATGCACTCCTTAGCAGGGTTCATAATTCAGAGTTTCTATGCCTATGGAGCACAGTTCTAATTCTTCTTTAGGAGGGTGGTCCTATGACTGGAAGAAATAAAAAAAACAAGCTTCTTTCAAGGTTTGGTAAGCCAACATCAGCTGTTTACTTCAACCCGTTCTGCAGTTCATTTCTCTAGCTTCTTAACTCATTATATATTATATGTATATATATATATATATATATATATATATATATATATATATATATATATATATATATATATATATATATAAAACAGTCAGGGATCCATCCCAACATGCACAAAGCTAGCAATATCATAGATTATTTTTCAAACTCTGGCATGTAATATAAGCATCCAAATTACACATGATTAATATAATCCTTAGACATCACATGAACAGTGCACATTAGCAACGTACATTACTTTGTGCCATTGAGTGGTTATAATTACATTAGAGTACAGCAGTAATAAGAAAAGCCCTAATATAATGGTACACTAATGGGGGATTATCATTTCATACTCTGCTGTGCTTTGTTCTTATGACCTTTAATGATTATATTTATCTTGTACCATCAGTCTTCATACAGTACTATATTCATTTTCTCTGTGCACCTCGTGTATTAAAACCACATTATAATATGTCAGCGAGCATGCATGCATTGTAATAAGAAGCTCACTGCTGTATTGTGGCTTTTGTGTCACTGCATTCTCGGTGTTAGATGCAAGCAGTGACAAGTACACTACTGAGGTGCAAGATACACACAGCAAAGACACAGTTCAGCTCAGAAATCAAGGATACATAACCTCAACTCATATTCTGCATTGGGTCTATATTGGCTTATTGAAAGTTGATAATGTTGAATGCTAGTTGATTGATCACAAAAGGTCAAACAACCAAAATAGCGAAGACAAGGAACAGCAATTTTTTCCCCAGGGGAAATTCACATGCATTCCCTAAGTGGGGAACAAGCTCCCAAACCTTTAAACTTATAAATACTAATTCCATGTATGTACCAACTCAAAGAAGGAAAATATCCTCCATAAGACACTTAGAAATTGTAGAAGGCATGATTTCCTGTGAAAGCAGTGACATTATTTCTTCAGTGTCTTGGCTTTGGGCTACTGATGGTCAAGGAATCTCACTTCCATCACTCATAGAGATACCCAGCTACAGTCTTCTTCTTCTTCTGGCTTTTCCCGGTCAGGGGTCTCCACAGCAGATCACCTTCCACTCATGATTGGCAGTGGAGTTTTACGGTGTCAAGTTACCAGCCTGGCACCCAACCTTCCACAGAATGTATGTACTCATGCCTAGGGCCAATTTAGAGTGTCAAATCCACCTACAGCATGTCTTTGGGATGTGGGAGGAAACCGGAACACTCGGAGGAAACCCACGCTACCACAGGGAGGACATGCAGACTCTGCACAGAAGGCACCCCAGCCAAGGATCGAACTGGAGAACATCTTGCTGTGAGGTGGCAACACTAACTGCTGCACCACTATGGCCGCCCAGATACCTAGCTATAGTACACTTGCAAAATTAATGAAACTAATTAAAAAAAAAGCGTACAATTGCTCAACTGGAGGTTTTGTCTTGCATATTTTTTTTACAATACTTCATCTCACTGTAGAATGAAAAGCTTAAGAAGAAATATAAAAATCACTTTACTAGGTAAAAAACAAATGGATGGTAAAGGCAGTCATAAATCAAAAGCATACAGAATGTTCTACTACCATAAAGGCTACGTGGAAGATGAAATAGAACAACTAAATTATCAGTTTTACTCTCTTTAAAACACATTTAACGCTGACAACTCCAAAAATATAACATTCAGAATGTGCATTAAAAACAGTTGTTGCTAGTACTGTTTATATTCCTAACAATTAGCCCTATCCCAGCCTCATCTTAGCCTGCTGAAGACCCAGTATATGAAACAAAATCTTGGCACATTTAACAGGTTACCAGTGGAGGATACTAAGGTGGCTTTTTCAGTCATATGGCATTCATATGTGTGAATAGAGATCTTATTTACATAAAAAGCCTCATACCCAAAAACCCATGGACAGATCCACAAAAAATTCAGGAAAAGAAAAAAAAAACAGGATATTTTACTTATTGGTCTGAATGTGTGTATCTCACCATTTAACTTTTTATGGGTAAAGTCAAGAATATTTGCACACATATACACGTGACAGAGTGAAAACAGTTTAGCCTCTATGTTTTTAAGTCCTCTCTTAAAGATTTTCTCACTAATTCATGGCTGTGCCTATACACTTTACCTGTTTGACCTACATCAACAAATAAGTCACATTCATACTAACTGCTTGTCATACTATCTACCTGTACCTTTCGACACCTGCCCTCTCTCCATTCTTAGGGGGACTTATATCTTTTTTTTTTCTTTATTTTTATTTCCCAGAGTAATAGACTATGGTTTGGATTCAAATAAGCCTACACAGTGTGCTAAAACCATGTGTACTTAGCACCCCTATGCGCACACAGTAGCACGAAGATTTGTATTCACTAAGTGACTCTACATGGTGTGTAGAGCTACTCAAACCCAGTAAACATTGTGGCATGCTAACTGCAGCATAAGCAGCTGAACTGTATGCTAATTAACCAATCCAATGTGGAGGAGATATTCAACAAACTATAAAGCAATCATGTATGTCTAGGCAGGTTTTGGCCATGAATTCCAAAAACTATTGGAATACACCCACAGAAACTACTCTGCATGGAAAAAATGTTAGGGGCTGCTGTTGTTCTTTTGCATGAGTATGTGTAACAGGCCCAGGTCTGTGCTGCTGCTCCTGCTAATAAACATCAGCCAAGAAGTAGAAGGGTCTTTAGAACCAGTTTAACTTTACATAGTCCGCATGATACTAGAGTGCTGCAGGGTATATAGACACATTACAGGAATTCTGCAACTTCTGTTATCCTCAACTGAGAAAAGGGGTACAATGAGGGGAACCAATACCTGTTTAAACAAAGGTATGTGTAGCACTCAGAAATTTAGCAATATGAACCTTCTAGAGACCAGCAACGGACCTGCCGGTGGTGTCACAGGTATCAGCATCCAGCATCTTACATCAATTCCTGAATGCTATGCTTCAGCATGCCAGTGACTATATGTGGTGGTGTAGATGGTTGGATTACTGGAAGATCACTGTGCTGGATGTGGCCATTCAGGCCATTCAGGCCTTCAGGTAGTGGCAGTTGCTCTGTATCAGTAGCAGATGCCGATTACTGTCTGTCGGGTTTCTATTTGTATTGGTTGTGGGTCTGTGGTGTTGAAAGGGACCAGACTGGACTTGGGATATGCTGGAGTTGGAGAGGAAGATGGCAAAGATGTGGATGGCCTGGACTGTTGGAATCGCGGTTGCTGGAGCATGCGCTTTCTGTGCTTTTCACTTGCACTGTTGTCACTGATGTTGTGTATCTGTGTTTCTGTGTTGCTGTGTTTTGTACTTTTGTACATGTGCTCAGAGAAATTAAATTTCATTCAGCTGTGCATTATGTATGGTCTAAATGACAACAGAGTTACTTTGATTGATTGATTGACTATATATATTTTACCTGCACTCCTGAGGACACAGCTACAACTATGCAGGATTTCTACACCATAGACTTCCCTGATGTATTGGGTGCCACAGACTACATGCACATTGAGATCAAAGAGCCAACTGGAGAACAGAGAAGGATCTACATAAACCAAAAGGGCTTCCACTCCATTAACTCTCAGGCCTTGTATAATTCTAAAGGAATCATCCTGAATGTGTGTGCTAGCAACCCTAGCAGTTACCACGACTCCCATATCTGGCACAATTCTCAGCTCTACCAGAGGTTTTCCAGAGTGGATATCCCACAAGGCCATTTACTGGGGGATGCCGGAGATGCACTCAAATCATGGCTGATGCAGACCATCAGAAATGCACATGCGCTAACAGAAGAATGCTATAATGAGGCACATGCTCAAACAAGAAATACCATAGAATGTGTATTTCCGCTGCTGAAGTCACACTTCTTGTCCCTAGATACAGCAGGGACAGTCCTGCAGTATGAGCCCAATACTTTTGCTGAAATATTCACTCTCTGTGCTATCCTACACAGAGTTATCCTGAAAAACAGCTGCAACAGAAACAAGGAGAAGGGGCACACATTCTACTACCACTGGCAAGGTCACCACAACCACATGCAAGTGAGGACTTAGAGGGGGAACAACTAGCCACCGTGAGTGTAGATAGACTTAGGTGTGCATAATATGACCTCACCTGGGCCAAGAGGCAATGGATATCACACATGCTGACAACCTAAGGCATACAACATTCATCCTATGCACATGCATACAGTAAAAGTGATGCCAGGCAATGCTTACAGCCTTTACTTACCCATGTAATGGTGGTGTACTACTAGCATCACATAGAGTCAACCCCAAATTAAAACAGTTGTAATTGCAGGACTATCAAGGTAAGTGTTAAACCTGGAGCAGGTAAGAACACAAATGAGTAGCAGATACTTGCATAATGTTACTTGCAAATGTAACTGAGTCGAAGGTGTGTGAGATGTCCAGCAATGATATTAATATGTGAGAGGACTGACTTATGTCAATAGATGTCTGCTGTTTATCAGCTAATTGGCCTTATGCATGAAAAATACAGACAATACAAAAATCATTCCTAATTCTGTACTTATCCCTACATTCTCACAAGAGAAATAAGCTGCACTGGTGTATCAACGATTTCAAGGTATTAATCACAACATTAAAAAAGCTGTAAGAAAGCAGTAGAATTTTCAAAATAACATCACAAACACATATATACTAAGCACTCAGTCAGCTATGCACCTTGTACATCAGAACAAATACATAAGATAGAAACAAGGTGATGGCACATTTATCATCATTTGCACAGGGTGGTGGTGGTGGGGGGAGGCAAGAGGCCTAGGCTGACACAAAAGTTAGTAAGTGTGTGTGAGTAAGAAAGACAGGCATCAAATGTCCAATGAGACAGAATGACTTGCAGTTCTCACAGATAGAACCCACAGTGTGAAAGTAGCAGACTCCAAGTCAGACTGCTGACCAGTCACAAGTGGAGTCCCACAGGGATCGGTCCTGGGTCCACAACTGTTTGACATCTACTTCTCAGAAGTCCAGGTCAACATGGAGGGACTTTGGCTGACCAAATTTGAAGGTGTCTGAAAGCTGAGGGACATTATTAACTTCCCAGGTAATGTAGACATCCTACAGAAAGGCCTCACTGAAACCAGTGACTGGTGTCGAAACCATGGCCTTAAGCTTAATGCCAAAAAAATGTGTCATCATCCCCTTTGGGAAAAACTAAGTTCCCACTAATTACCACATTGATGGGAGCCCACTGAACACTGAAGTTGTTATACGAGATCTGGGGGCACAGGTTGATAGCAACCTCTCCTTCAACTACCACATTACTACTGTAGTCATAAAGTTCTTCTATGTGGCACATCTGATTACCAAGGGTTTTGCATCCAGGAACAAAGAGGTCATCATCTCTCTCTACTCTTCCCTCATTAGGCCAGTCATCGAGTATAATGCCCCCATTTGGCATGTACCTCACTAGACACATGCAACAGCTGAAATGGCTACAAAACTACCTCATGTAGAGGATCCTAGGCCTTAAACACATGTCCTACATGGACATACTCAAAAAAACTCCAGGTATTCTCTGTCTCATATCGTTTACTAAGAGGCAATCTCTGTTTGACTTACAAAGCCATGTCTGACCCAGCTCTGTTAGAAATGCTACATCTAAAGAAATCCCAATCCCTCCATACCACATGCTCCGGAGACCTCAACCTCATTACCAAAATCAACAGAACATGCTGGAGGGACAGGTTCATAATCCAGAGACTGCACATGCTCTGGAATAGACTTCCCATACATGTCAAGCAGAGTACCTCACTGGGCCTCTTCAAGAGAAATCATGATGAGTGGATGGGAAATAGAAAGTTCACCCCGGGGATCACTGCAGTGGCTCTACTTGATAGAGGTACTGGGAACTAACATCAGGCGGCATGATGCCAGGGCACTTCTATGGACTAGGCTTGTAAAGGGTCCAGGGCCATTAGCCTAGTACACACCTATGAACCTATGAATGCCTCATGTACCTGCTGTGTGTGTGTGTGTGTGTGTGTGTGTGTGTGTGTGTGTGTGTGTGTGTGTGTGTGTCTGTGTGGGCACTCGATGTGAAATGTGTGTGTAAGTGTCTGCATGAACAGTTGCAATCTCTGTGCTAGTTCTATGTCCTGGCATGTTGGACAGGTGTGAACCATGTATCAATTCATCATAATCATCCCAGACCATGAGAACTGGCTCTGCCAGGAGTTGCACAGGCATGTCCATGCCCATGGCCAGATGTGGTGATGCTACCTGACCATGAGCGATGTCTGCTGGATGAGCTGTCCTCTAGAGTACGGACAGGTCCATGATTCCATGGCCTATCACATATGGATGTGGACACCTGAACCACTGATGGAGCATTGGATGTAGTGCCAGAACAGGAGTGGGATTGGACATGGCCACGTTGTCAAACAGATGATAATGCTAACCTGTGGCTGCATGGATGCTGTTCCCCTCCCAGCAAATGTTCTGTCATAGACACTGCCCATTCCTTCATGTCATTCACCCAATCCATTGAACCAGCCACATGGGTAGAGGCAGTTAAGCACGTCAGTCTGTGCCACATCTAGAACCTTAAGCATTTCTTTGGAGGGCATAGTGGAATGGTTCTGTGACTCCATGACAGCCCTAAACATACAACGGGTGGCACAGAAAGACACACCAGGATCAGGTGGAGGTTGGACAGCAGGCCTTCTCCAAGCACCCATAACAACCTTCCTGCGTTGCATCTCGAACACAATTTGGCTATGTATAGTGTCAACCAGCACTGAAGCTGCAGTAACCACACTACCCTGATCAAGTGTGTCAACCTCAATCTGTCCAATATCTGATGGCTCAGTTGAATGAGTATGCATAGGCATATTTACTGTGCCTAAAGAAAATACAGGGTTAGGTGAGTCACAACCTCAGTAACAGGTTCAACCTAGGCATCCCCTGACTGTGCCTCTGTCTGGACACCATCATCATTTGAGCCTACCGATACTCTGACATCAGATAATAGGAGTCCTATACTTCCACCATCAGGATCACATGCGATAATAAGCAACAAGCACAGCAACAAAATTAATACTGCACTAAATATTAAAACAATTTATATGATAACAATATAACACTGGTCACAAAATCACAGATGGTACAGTAATAATGGCAAAATACTATCTACTATATTCTTAGAGCTTTCATTAAATCCACCTCAAGCATACAGATCATTTATATATCTAGATAATGGTCATTAATAAGCAAATAAACATTTGCTTACCATGGGCAGATGTCTCCACATATTGTAAGGAGAGTGATGCTAGAATAAATGAAGCAGGGAAAGCACAGAAATTCACCATCACAATGAGAATAGCACAGGGGGACAATGAATTCACAGTCGCTTATATGTCCTGTAAGAAATAGTTGACATTGAAACTTGTCTGACACATCCACTCATACCCATGTGTACTCAACAACTGTATCATATAACTCTATTAACTAATGAGTTGGTACAGAAGGAAATCCAGGAAAGTATTAGTCCAATTATATATTTTAGTATACAGACAAATATAAAACTTGCCATATGTAAGCTTACTTGGAAGCTGCTCCTGACACACATTTGCCTTCCAGGCACATCAGCACCAACATCAAGCACAGTGTCCAGTTTCACCTGAACTGTACGGATCTCTGACAGTGGGCAGGAGCTCTTGATTTGGTGTCAGTGGGGGCTTGGTAGCAGGATCAGCCCCCTGCCACCCATAGCCAGGTATTCTCTGGCAGCTGCAACATCTCTCTTCCAGGCTGATGAAGTCATATTAGTGGCTCAATGACATCTGATCACAATTACCCATGCAGGTTATTACTAATAACTGCTCTGAAGCACAGAGAAGCTAAGCTGTATCTCAGACTGTGCACAAAAGCAAAAGCAGTATATGTTTATCTTTTTTATTTTGCAGTGATTGTACTACATGTAAACAAAACTGACATTTCTTTTCTACATACTATAATTTACAGCAATGATGGAGTGCATACAAAAAGAGTTTTGTTCTTATTATGTCCCCTTACACTCCAGTAGAATTAAACTAGTTTAAGCAAATGAAAAGGGTGTTATTTCAGCAAATAAAAAGGGCATTAAGCAGCTCTTACCTGATCACCAAGCTCATTGATAGTTTTTGTTTCTCTTGAGTTTGGTGAAAGGGGGTTCTATTATTATCACTTGGTCTCTTATTTATTTATTTTGTTTTATTTTTCTGACTCTATTCCTACTGAATGTGTCAGGCACCCCACACTTCGGGTGAAGATATACGTAAACACTGTGATCCCCCCCTCTTCCAGTCAAACCGATGTGTATGCACTCAACCCCTCCCCTCCTGAACTGGCCAAGGTTACTTAATTCTAGCATTATAGCTGGTGCCATTTTTAAACAGGTATCCCAGCTGACTGCTGCACCCCCTCATCGATTGGATAGTGTGATCACTGTGTAAGTTGCTATAATAACTATTTTGTTATCAAACTAATGTTTAATTTATCTCTGAAAAAAACTTATAGGTTCTGCACCTGTTTTATAAAGAAAATCATATTTCTACCCAGTTTTCTAAAGGGAACTGTATTTGATTTCTGCTTCTAAGCATGGCACGACTATTCAACTGATAGCAGAATGGCTACCAATGCATTTAACTGATAAAGGAGCATTTGCCTGAATATATTGTCTAAGTAAAGTTGTCCTGCATATTTTGTTTAAGCAAAGTCTGAATATATTGTTTAATCAAATTTTGCCTGAGTACTATTGTTGAGGCAAGGTTCACACACTAATGCCTTAATCTTTTGGAACTACACTGTATAGTAGTAGTGATATGAGTAGTTACTTTTAACCTGTTGATATAAGTCACTATGAGTAATTCCTCTAGAAAAACAGTGTGTGCAATCATTGTGTAAAGAGCTTTCTAAGTAATCTATCAATTGTAGCTATTGTTCTAAAGCATTATCTTATGTCTTTCATTTTTTCTTCTTCTCCTGCTATCTTTTACCCATCCTACACTCCTTCTTATCCTTCCCACAGCTAAACTAGCCTGGTCATCCCCTGTGCAACCTCCATCTCCACCACCGGGTGATCTACTTGTATTCTAAACTCCATAATGACTGCACTGAAACACAGGGAATCCAAACTGTATCTCAGACTGTGCACAAAAGCAAAATCAGCATATGTTTATTTTTTATTTTTTGCAATGATTGTATTACATTTAAAAAACAGACATTTATTTTCTACATACTATAACTTACAGCAACAGTGGCATGCACACAGACAGAGTTTTGTTCTTACTATGTCCCCTTACCCTCTAGTAACATTAAGTTGGTTTAAGCAAATAAAAAAGGCAGTTATTTAAGCAAATTAAAAGGGCATTAAGCAGCTCTTGCCTACTCACTGCGTTCATTAATATTTTCTATTGAGTTTGGAGAAAGGGGTTGCTATCCACTCCATTTGTTCTCACTAAGCTTTGGCTCACTCTGCTCCCCTACCCTACCCAAAATCCCACTACAGCTAAACTTAAACATCTACAGCTCCTCCCCATATTCATATCCAGACAATCCTTACCCTCCTATTTTCCCTGGAAATTTGTCTAGACCCCTGCCTCATTTCCTCTCCTACCTGTCTACAATTACTTTTTATACAATCACCATCACAATATCCACCTATTACTAGCCACCTGATACTATCACACCTAGCTAACTCCTCTCCTCATTGCCATCCCCAAACAAAGCCTACAATGCAATCACCAAATACACATCTTCTAATCTTATAACTTCTCTCAAAAATCCTCTTTCCTCTATCACATCTCACTGTCCTGAACCCCATCTCCTTCTCATCTCATTATTCCACCACCTTCACTTCTCAACCTACAGACCCTACAAGCTATTCCTGTATATATCCCAACCTTTATCTAATAAATTCACTCACAAAACAAAAACCATACCACTCACTTACAGGATCCTCATAACTCCAACAACCTACACCATCAAATCCTTTCAACAACCAAACCCCAAAACCCACACAAAGCAAGAGCTTTCATCTTATTTATTTATCTTCAATACTCTGCCTCTATCAGGAGACATATATCCAAACCCAGGCCCCCCTACCACAAATATGTCCTCACCTCCTTTTGGAACTAAATCACACAAATCCATTCTCATGGTAACCATAAATATTCAAAGCATTTGCAACAAAATCTCCAATCTCCAAGCTTGGATAGCCCACAACCAACCTGACATAATTGCCATCACTGAGACATGGTTAAAACCATATATTAATGACTCTGAATTTCTCCCTCCAGGCTTTCAAACTATCTGATCCACAAGACCTAACAAATGGAGGCAGAGTAGCACTAGTCTTTCATAGTAACCTACTCAAATCCTACTCCACAATTCACAAATGCAGAAATTACCATTGCTATCCTAAAGATTAATAACACACAAAAAAATCTTTGTAACATAGATCTCTACATACTGCTTGCAAACAATATCCCCATACTAGAAGATATTCTAGCCTGGACCTTTACCAACATTAAAAATTAAATTGTTATCCTAGGTGACAGAAATGTTAACTGCACCAGCCTCAGGTCTAAATCCCATAACACTAACATTAACCTATTCAATTTTATCCAACTCATAAACACCTCTACTAGACCTAACAAGGATAACATCTCGGGGTCAACCCTTGACTGGATTCTCATCTCCCACCCCAATAACATAGCTGAAGATGCTCTTCTCCAAAAAAGGGAAGCCAATCTGGTGGTCCCATGTCATAAACAAACTATACAACAGAAGAAAGAAACTGTTGCAGAAAAGAGGAAAATCCCAGGATGCAAAAAACTCCCCTACCAGCCTCAGTAAGAAGTTGAGATCCCTTATAACATCCTCCAAAGCTAGTTACAAAAATAAAATTGCCAAAGATTCCAAAGACAACCACAAGACATTCTGTAGTTATGTCAAGAATCTAAATGGCAATGCTCAGATATGCTCTGAGCTACAACAGAATGGCATTACATATACTGATCCCAAGGATATTGCCAATAACCTGGCAGATCAATTTAATGCCAACTCCACCCCCATCTCACCCTCTAAAGGGCCCATTTCAATACCAAATGATTGCCAAATTCCAGTAGTCATGGCCACACAGATAGAAATTGCACTCTCCAAAGCTAGAAATACAGCATCCATGGGAACAGATGACATCCCAGGCTGTGTACTACATGAACTACAAAATCAACTGGCACCTCAACTAAGTGTTATGTTTAATCATAGCCTCACCTCAGGCTTTGTGCCCACTGAGTGGTGCACAGCTACAGTTATCCCACTCCACAAGGGGGGATCCACCTTGGATCCCAGGAACTACTGTCCCATCAGTCTGACGAACCTGATCTGAAAGGGCATAGAATGCATTATCATGGAACTTATAAATAAAAACATTGGCAATCTTCAAACACTGGACCCCACCCAGTTTGGGTTCATGAAGTGCCAATCTTGTCTCCTGAACCTGATTGACTTCTTTGAATCAGTCTCCAGAGCTGTGGACGAGGGTAAGGCAGTCCACACAGATAATCTGGACCTTGCCAAGGCCTTCAACACCATCCTCCACTCTGGAATCATAGATAAACTTACTAAACTTGGCATAAATCCCTACATCACTCGATGGGTTGCCAACTGGCTTACAGATAGAACCCAGACTGTAAAAGTAGCTGACTCAAAATCCACCTCCAGACAAGTGACAAGTGGAGTACCTCAGTGTTCAGTCCTGGGACCGCTCTTGTTTGGCATCTACTTCTCTGAAGTACATGCCAACACTAAGGGACTCTGGCTAACAAAGTTCCCAAATGACTCTAAACTGGGAGCCATTATTGAATCCCCAGATGATGTGGATATTTTACAAAAGGGCCTTACAGAAACAGATGCTTGGTGCCAGAGCCATGAGTTCAAGCTTAATGCCAAGGAATGTATAGTTATCCCCTTTGGGAAAAAAAACATGTAACCATGAATTACCACATAGGTGGCAGTACACTAAACACCGAAAGTGTGATGAGAGACTTAGGAACACAGGTGGACAGTGGTCTCATCTTCGATAACCACATCACCACAACAGTCAGGAAATCCTTCTATGTGGCACACCTCATTACTAAGGGCTTTTCATCCAGAAAAAAAGGAGGTCATTGTCCCACTGTACTCATCCCGCATTAGACCCATTATAGAGTACAACACCACATTTGGTATGTACCTCACAAAACATCTGCAACAGCTGGAAAGGCCGCAGAAATACCTCACTAAATGAATCACAGGCCTAAAGCAGATGTCCTATACTGACCATCTAAAAAAACTCCAGCTATACTCTGTGACATATTGTTTACTCAGAGGAGATCTCTGCTTAACATACAAGGCCATGTCAAACCCTGAGCTTTTGGACATGCTCCACTTAAAGAAATCCCAATCCCTCAGAGCCGCATGCTCCAGGGATCTAAACCTTGTCATTACAATGAACAAAACATGCTGGAAGGATAGGTTCCTGACCCAGAAACTCCCCATACTCTGGAAGAGACTGCCCATAACTGTCAAGCAGAGCCCATCCTTGGCCCTCTTCAAAAGGAACCTTGTTGATTGGATGGGAAGTAGAAAATTCACCCCTGGGATAATGTCAGTCACCCTGCTAGACAGGGGTCCAGGGAATTAAATATTGTGGGAAGAAATATCCAGAGAATTGTTAGGGCTAGGCTTGTATAGGCCCTAGGGCTGAAAGCCTAGTATCAACATATGAACCTATGAATATATGAAGCAGGCACCCTTCCAAACACTCTGAGTGACCAGGTCCCCTCCTATATCCACCCTATTCCTGAGCCCTCCAAAATTAGCACATGTACAAGTGGACAAGGAATCTTACTAACTTTAACCCTCTAATCTTTACTGACATTCTCAGAAACATTAACTGGCACATATAACAAACTCTCCCACTAGACAACTCAGTAGGTTACTTAAACACTATATTTCTGGACATTCCAAATAGGCTCACTCTACTCCACATGAAATGGGTCAAAACTAACTATGCTTCTTGGCTAACCAAACCCACTAAAAATCTGATGCATCTTAGAGATAAAACCTAGAAACAATACCAAGTTAACAAAAGCTAGGATACCCTGACTCACTTTAAACAGCTCTGCAATCAGGTAAAAAATGGAGCATAAAGACAAAAAAGCCCACTACACATAACTGCAGTCTAGCCATAAACAAATGTTCAAAAACTTCTGGAACTCCATCTCCTCTCTCCTGAACCCAAGCACAAAAAAACAATCATTGTCCTCATTCTGACAAACCTGCACATGAAACTGAATCCCTCTTTAACTCTTTCTTTATAAACTCAATAGCCAACATTACTGCTATGACTCTCATAGCAAGAATAACAAAAATAACACTGCTTCTCCAAAAATCTCCTCCACCTTCCCAACCTCGTTCCCCAAACCTTCTCCCACTCCTCCCCAAATTTCACCATCAATGCAATTTCTACCACAACTATCCAGACACTACTCCTTAAGCTGAAACCCTGCTGTAACTCCATGACAGTTTACCACCTACATTTCTAAAAATTGCAGAGGAAGCCATTGCTTTCCCTATAAGTATCTTAATCAACAGGTCCATCCAAGAATCCTATGTGCCCAAGGAATGGAAGAAACTTTTATCCTCCCTTTTCACAAAGGAGACAAAAACAATGATATCTCCAACTTTTGACCTATCACTATCTTGACCCCTATCTCTAAGAGCATGTCACAGTGCATTCACTTTCAACTAATGCCTCATCTACTTCAGAACCTACTCCTGCTTTCCACTCAATATGGTTTCAGACCTGGCCACAGTACTATCACCGCCCTCATTTCTTTCCTGGATGCTACTAACAGAGCCAGTGATAATGGCAAAATAGTGTCTACTACATTCTTAGATCTTCCAAAAGCATTTGACACAGTTTTTCACCCTTTTCTACTATCACAACTCTCCTATTTTAGACTATCCAACACCACTCTTAACTGGTTCTCAAGCTATCTAAAAGACAGATAACAGTCTGTCAAATGGCAGAACTCAATCTGTTCTTATCTTCCCACCTCTATCAGGGTTCCCAAGGCTCTACACTTGGTCTCTTCCTGTTCACTATATTCATTAATAATTTTCACACATCTCTGACTAATGGGGCCCTTATCCAATATGCAGATGACTCTACCATCATCTGTACAACAGATTCTATCTCATCTCTGAACTTCAACTTAAAACTCAAAACACCTTCTCCACCACTGAGTCCTGGATGAAAAATCACCACCTAATCCTCAACCCTAATAAATCCAATATCATGCTTTTCACCCCCTAAAAAATCTACCCTGTTGTACAAAGCTATGTTTAAGATCTAATCCAAAATTAAAGCCCTAATAGAAACTGTCAGCCAAACAAAACATCTGGGCATACCCACAGATGAAGATCTAAAATTTGATATTCACCTACAACAAAACATAAAAAAAAAAAAAGTCAAAAACTCTGAATACTCTATAGGCATAATCAGTTCCTTAGCCCCTCCTCCAAACAAACACTTGCCTGTACTTACCTACTTCCTTCCCTAATGCATTGTGCCCCTTTTCTCACAAACCTTCCTGAAGACATTGGAAGATATGAATGTATCACAAAATACCATCATACTGGGAGATTTCAACTACCCAAACATAGATTGGGTACATTATTCTAGCCCTAATACCCTAGCCCAAAGGTTCCTGGAATTCATAAATTCAAATGCACTGGAACAACTAGTCACCTCTCCCACTAGGGGAGATAATATACTAGACCTGATCATCACAAACATGGGGACAAAATGCTCCACACCGGAAGTATACCCCTCACTAGTGAGATCTGACCACAAACTAATCACCCTGGATATACATATCCCACCTCCACCCCAGCACAAAAGACCACAGTGAAAAACTTCTCAAAAGCAGACTTCACTCTTCTTAAGACTGAGATGGTATCCTTTAAGCCCACTGTGCCAGTGGATATCACATCCCACAATGCCGAATCCTTCACTAATGCTTTCTATGGACATCTCCAAGAATGCATGGATCATGCAATCCCAAACAAATCCAAGTCCCTCTCCACCAAATGTAAGCGTCCTGTCTGGTGGACCTCAGCCATAAACAAATTGTATAACAAAAGAAGGAAGCTACTGCACATCAGAGCAAAATCCCATGAAGGGAAGACATCTCTGATCATCATTAGCAGAAAACTACGTTCTCTCATAAAAACATCCAAGGCAAACTTTGAGAGAAAAATCACTAAGGACACTAAAGATAACCACAAAGCCTTCTTCAGCTATGTTAGAAACCTGGGTGGAAACCCTCAGATATGCTCAGAGTTGGTTCACAACAACAAAAAATACACTGAACCCACAGATATTGCTAACATTCTGGCTGACAGGTTCAGTGCAAATTTCTCCCCTCCTTCACCCCCAAAAGAAGAAATACTTATCCCAGCTGAATGTAATCTCCCTGTCATCTCAGATGTCCAAGTGAGAACCGCCCTAAACAAAGCAAAAAAACACAGCATCAATGGGACCTGACGGTATCCCGGGGTGCGTGTTATGTGAACTCCAAGAGGAGCTAAACCCACACATAAAAATGTTATTTAACCGCAGCCTTACTTCGGGATATGTACCTGAACACTGGCATACAGCAACAGTGGTCCCACTCCACAAGGGGGGGTGCCTCTACAGACCCTGGGAACTACCGCCCCATAAGCTTAACTAGCCTGGTCTGCAAAGCTATGGAAATAATCATTATGGAACTCATAAACAGAGACATAGGGGACCTACAGGCACTTGACCTCACCCAGTTCGGCTTTGTAAAGGGCAGATCCTGCCTTTTAAACCTGGTTGACTTTTTTGAAACAGTCACTAGAGCCACTGATGAGGGCAAAGCAGTCCATACAGCATACCTGGACTTGGCTAAGGCCTTCGACACAATAACCCACTCAGGCATCATACATAAGCTAAACAGCTTAAAAGTAAACCCTTATGTCACTAGATGGGTTGCAAACTGGCTAAAGGACAGAACCCATAAAGTTAAAATCGCTAGAGCAATGTCAGACTCAAAGCCAGTCACAAGTGGTGTCCCACAGGGATCTGTCCTGGGACCCCTCTTGTTCGGCATTTATTTCTCAGATGTTAAAGCAAACATGGGAGGGCTGTGGCTGACAAAGTTCGCAGATGACTGCAAACTAGGCGCCATAGTCGACACACCAGCAGACACACACATCCTACAAAAATGCCTCACTGAAATGGACAACTGGTGCCGTAGTCACGGCCTTAAACTAAATGCCAAAAAATGTATAGTCATCCCTTTTGGAAAAAACAAAGTACCCACAAATTATCACATAGACAGCAACCCACTGAGTACGGAAAAAGTAATCAGAGACCTAGGGACCCAAGTAGACAGCGACCTCTCATTTGACACCCACATTGCCAAAGTGGTTAGAAAAATATTCTACCTTGCACACCTCATCATGAAGGGATAAACATCCAGATCCAAGGATGTCATTGTACCCCTATATTCCTCCCTCATCAGACCCATGATTGAGTACAATGCCCCATTTGGTATGTACCTCACCCGGCATTTACAACAGCTGGAGAGACCACAAAAGTTCCTCACCAAAAGGATCAAGGGTCTCCAACATATGTCTTATTCTGCCAGACTAAAGAAACTTCAGCTCTATTCAGTAGCATACCGCCTGCTCAGAGGTGATCTCTGCCTGATGTACAAGGCCATGTCCAATCAGGATCTGACGGACATGCTCCATCTCAAAAAATCCAAATCCATCAGGACCACGAGAGCTAAAGACTTAAACCTCGGCACAAGTATGAATAGGACATGCTGGAGGGATAGATTCATAACCCAGAGGCTTCCCATGCTTTGGAACAGGATCCCAGTTTGTGTTAGGCAGAGCCCCTCACTGACTCTCTTCAAGAGAAATCTTGATGAGTGGATGGGAGATTGTAAGTTTACCCCAGGGGTCACATCTGTGTCACTGCTAGACAGGGGCACAGTAAACTAATTCTATTATATAAGGGGACCTCCATTGTGTCAACTACTAGACAGAGGCACAGTATTCTAGATTTATTCTGTACATTTTTGTACCATTTCATGGGGTGGCAAAAGCCACATCACTATGGCTAGGCTTACAAATGCCCCAGGGCAGATAGCCTAGTGCTATACTATGAAACTATGAAACCACTCTAAAAGCCAGACTTGTGACTTGTTATAAAAAAATTGCTAAATTCGCAAAAAATTCCAAAAACCTATCCCATCACTGTACTGTACTTCTCTCTCTAAAATGTGTTGAACTTCCTAACTACCTCAACTATCTACAACTAACTTCTGCTCACAGACTTATCTTTAAACCTTCTGACTGTGCTGCCCTTAGTTCTGTCTTCATGTTTTACTTCCCAAATAGGTCTCTTAGATTGGAGAATCAACAACTTCTTCAGGTTCACAAACCTAACCTGCCACCAGGCCATCTTCATTTCTCCTGCTCTTTAGCCTAGAATTGGAATGCTCTCCCTTTAGCTACCAGAACGATCTAAAATCCTGCCCACTTCAAAACATATCTCTACACTTTCCTATCTTCCACCTGGAAATATTCCTGTACTCAGCCCCCTTGAAAACCTATCTCAAATGACTCCTAATGTCTATACAGTGTTTTTATCTATAAATTCTATATGCAACACCACTGTACTGCTAATTGTGCTTTCAATCTTAGTAGTCAAATTATTAATAGAATGCTATACTACCATTGTATATAACTGTACATAATTTAATTTGTACTGAATGTGATTACAACTGTCATTACTGCATTGTCAAACAATGCTATACTATGTGTGTACATGATTCTATGTTGACTGTACTTTTTATTGTACTGAGGTGCTTTTCTCCCTAGGCCCTCCACTGAAAATGGGCTCTGCACAGTTCAATGTATTTTTTCCAGTTATCAAACTGCAAATAAATAAATAAATAAAGTAAATAAATAAATAAATACATTTGTATTGCAACCTCCTTCTGCATTGACATCATTCACTAACAGGTTTCAGATCTGCATTCTGGCAGCCATATCCCCACGTCCTCTCTCAAGTAGAAAGGCTCCATGGTGGCTGAAAGCCTTATCACTTCATTTTCAGAGCCACTGAAAGGAGATTTATGTGGATTTGTAGGCTTGGGTACCATAATCCTATGTGACCTCAAACAGAGAAGCATAAAACACAGAAAAGTCATATAACGTATGTGTTGTTTACATACACATTTGACAACATTAGCCTCTAGAAACACAATTTTCATTTAGTAAAACTGAAGGCTATGTGGTTGTTCCTCCTACCCCTCACACACAAACCAAGGATTGACCAAACCAAAAAATAACAATTAAGTAATGTATTATGTTTACCACTGAAATATCAGGATGCACACACATTTTCAACAGACAAGCACTTGAAACATATTTTTTTCTTGCAACACACAATGGTAGGTGTCTCCTGCACTCCCAAAACAGCAAACAAAAATGAAAGTTCATACAAACCCATGAATACCACAGAATGAATTGTATATATGATTTCCATACAATTATCAGGCTGTGTTCACATTTAAATCAGAAAAGTCAATTTATGATTCACAGACTCTTCTTACTGTGCCAACCACTCCCATGTAGGTGTCCATGGGCCATTTCAGAAGCATAACTCTTGTGTCAGTGGCACGTGCATTGCATTTTTCTCTAATAGCATAGAATATTGTGAAATCACATTCTAAAAATAATACTGATGAAAGTGTATAACTTGTCTGAGAAATGTAAATGCCTGCCAAAAATGTCTATGCCAACAGTGAAGTATTAAGAAGTGCATACAGATAAAAGTTCCATTGTCCCCTAGTTATTTAAATAGATTTGAAGGATTTTACTAATTTTAGAAAGTACTTGAACACTACAAGCATACCTTAACCAATATAGAAGCCTTCTCTACATATAAATAACCTACAAAGCAACACCAAACGTCTGTATTGTCCACATACACAAGTCTTCTCACCTTCAAGTTCCTTAGCTACATGGTTACATTTTATAGTGTAAATTCAGCACCCTAAGCATAGTGAAGATGCAAATGAGGTGTTAACTCATTAGAATTGCTGAACATAAAACGTTTGACTTTGTGTAGCATATATAAACATATGTGGGGAGTCAATAAACTCTTTGTAGGATTAGCACAAAGCCTACACAAAATTTACATGTTTGCACTGTGAGCAGCAGTGCTAATCACATATTCATGCTGTATACTATGTTTAAATGTAAACAAACACAGTTTTATGGCCAGCAATCATGTCACTGGGCAGGAAACCATGTAAAGTAACACAGACACCAGCAGACATGTAATCATTTTTACCTACAGGCAAACTAGGTCTTCAGGATTGCACAGAAAATCACAATGACTGCCATGTTTATTAATAAAGCAATGTATATAGTTCCAACACATTGCATTAAAATGCATACCATGCAGAGTAATGTGGAAACTGGTTTCGAGCATGCTGAAGAAAAGTTGTGTAAATGATCAACACAGTAGTTAATGTTACTGCCACCACATAGTTTTGTCTTGAATACTGTCAGAGTGCCTGTTGCACTTGGGTACATAATCACTGTATGCTACAACAAGATGTTTGGAGGAGGGTTGGACATAGCTGTGGACTCACACATTGCTCTAAAATTATCATCACAGTGATTGTTGAACTGTAGAAATAGTTGACTGTAGTAAGAACTGAACCACTACTTAACTATTTACTGAGCACAGTAACTAACACAGGGACTATAGCACAGGTCTGTCTTTTACAGTGTTTGAGAACACTTTATAGCTAATGACATCAGCAGACTCTGGTGAGAAGAGGATGGTAATAGCAGTGTCCAAAATGTAGGAGTAAAATTGTCTCTTGAATGTCAGCCAAGTGAATAAACATACACATCAGTTGACTGCAGTGAGAACAAAACCCCTGCCTAAGTACACTGACTAAATAACTCAGCATTTAATGCAAGTGCCACAGCACAAGTCTGACATGGAGAGTTTCAGACAACACTTTAAAAGTGATGGCATCAGCAGGGTCTTGTTAGAAGAAAATGGTAATAGCATTGCCCCACATGCAGGTGTAAAATGGTCTCCTGAATGTCAATCAACTGAACAAACACATCCACACACATACACCAGTTGAGTGCAGTGAGAACAGAACCACTGCTTAAGTACATAGTTTACAGAAGTCAGTATTTAATGCAAATGCCACAGCACAAGTCTAACTCAAAAAGTGTTGCCCGACACTTCACAAGTGATGACATGAGCAGTGTCTGGTGAGAAGAGGATGGTAATAGCATTGTCCCACATGCAGGTGTAAAATAGTCTCTGGGATGTCAACCAAATGAATACATGCACACACACACACACACACACACACACACACACACACACACACACACACACACACACACACAAACACATTTCACTGCAGTGAGAACATAACTCCTGCCTAAGTACACCAGCTATTTGATGCAAGCACCACAGCACAAGTCTGACTTGGAGAGTGTCAGACAACATTTTACAACTGATGACACCAGCAGTGTCGGGTGAGAAGAGGATGGTAGTAGCACTGTCCCACATGCATATGTACAATGGTCATTTGAATGCCAACAAACTAAACAAGCACACACACACACACACACACACACACACACACACACACACACACACACACACACACACACACACACACACACACTAATTGACTACACTAAGAACAGAACCCCCTACCAAACTAAATACACTGACTAGAAAACTGAGTACTTAACACAAGCACCAAAGCACAAGTCTGACTTTTACAATGCTGCAAGACAATTTATTGTGGATAACATCAGCACTGGATGTTGGAGAGAAGATGGTTTGAGGCCTGAATAAAATGGATGTGTAGGCATGTGCAACTGTCAAAATACTGGTACTCTATGGGATTGTATTGATAACTGCAGGATACACAGTTATGCTCTTTTGACTAGACACACACACACACACACACACACACACACACACACACACACACACACACACACACACACACACACACACACACACACACACACACACACACACACACCAGTTGACTGCAGTGAGAGTGGAACCCCTACCTAACTACACTGTCTAGAGATCTCAGTACTTAATGCAAGCACCACTGTGCAAATATGACTTTTACAATGCTGCATGATAATTTATTGTGGATGACATCATCATTTGATGTTTGAGAAAAGATGTTGGGAGGCCTGTCTGAAATGGATGGCTATCCATGTATGACTGACAAGATATTAAAGTTCTGCATGTTGCCAGACTGATGAGTTTGTAAGGTGTAGTATTTGATGTTGTGTTTCCAATGTGCAGGTATATCTTAAAAATACAGCTTTGCAAACTATATGCAAACAGCTGTCCACAATACTACAAGTATTGGAAAATCTGAATATGCATTGTCAGTATAAAGATGTACATGGTATAAAAGAAACAATTTTTATTTATTTCTGTAGTGCACTTGATATACATGGAAACAAATACTGACAGACCAAGTTTTAAGTGCATGGGTGCAGGTAACACATGGCTATAGTGTGAATATGTGTTTTTTTCTTAAAAAGTGCCTTCCCTTTGTTCCTGTTTTTACATGTATGTTCATGGGATGAAGACTAAATAGGCAGTAAACATCAGTAAATCATGCTATTGTGCCATTTCCATAGTGCACTGCCAAACAGCTGGTGTATATAATGGATGGGAACATTTTTGCCCATGCAAGATACACATTTCAAATGCTTTGCCTGTTTGTGAGTAGTTAAGCAAAAAGCAAATGTGAGTCTCTGCTTCGCTGATTAAATTATGAAAATTGCATTGGTTTGCTTAACTCCGCACAAGCACATTATGTAGAGAGGTGTGGCAGTAAGCAATTTGGTAGGTACTGAGTGTAAGAAACACACCTGCTGATTAGCTGACTCTGTGGCAGCAGTTGTAAGTGCATTGGGAGATTTCCTTTTGAGCCAGGTGATATAGGGTTCAAATCCAGGTGTATCTAATAGTTTTAAATATATAATACAATGAAATTATTTTTTATTGTACTTTCACTGTGCACAGCATGTTTGAGCAGCATTGTGCTGTGGCACCACACCACTGAAGGGATGTTCACCATGGCTCAGCATTGCTGCCAGATACCAAACTTTGTGCAAATACAGAGGATAGAAAGTGAAGGTCTTCCCCGAGTTGTATTTTTTGACCAGATTAAAGTATTAAAATCGGATAGATATGAAAGTGGTGAAATGGGGGGGCAAGCAGGGGAAAGAACAAAGAGAAAGCAATATAGGAATGTGCAGGAGGAAGGTAAGAAATAACCATAGCTACCTACTTCTTCAGCAATGTAAAATGAGAATATGTACAGAATACTAGCTGAATTTGAACTGTCATCTCAACAAAGAGAAGTGACAACAATGCAGTCATGTGTACAGCCAATTGGATGACAACAATGCAATCATGTGTACAGCCAATTGGATTGAATCAAATGACTCAAGAAGACAAGTGTGCAAAGTGGAGAGATATGTATGGGATGATATTTTTTTTGTGGGACAGGTGCCCTTTTTTAACTTCAGTAAGAGAAGAATGCTGGGTAAGGGATATAGGTATTTCTGGGTCAGGTAAGTAAAGTAGGTGAGGAAGTAAGACAAAACAAACAGGACAAACAGGAAAAGACACAAGGGCAGTGAAGAACACAACCAGTTGGGGGACACCATGATTGGAGTTAGGGAGGGGACAATGGATGGCCATGCCCATCAAACATGGGGACAGTGAGAATCTAGTCCAAACCTGCAGAACTGTCCTCACTCCTCCCTTACTCCACTGGCTGTAGGAGTGCTTGACATCTTCTCCTACAGCACTTAAAATGGACCATCCTCTTCATCTGGCATAGGTGTGCACCACTGGTGCTGTGCATAACTTTATGCCCCAAACCTGGCAACCTTTAGTGGGTGATAAAATCCCCACCTCTGCGAGTACTCCCAGTAGGTACTACAGCACCAACTACCAGGCTATAGCTACCTGACAAGGAGAGCCCAGGTAGTGCAAGAGCAGCAGAGGCACTACTGCCAGGTTGGGTCCCATGTGCTGAGCATCAGTGCAGGAGCCAGTAGAGCAGGCTCGGGCTGAGCCACAGGGGTTGGCCTATCTCCCTGTGTTGTAAAGCACGTTGTGATTTGTCAAAGATGGATGACATGGAAATGTTTTGACCACACATAGAAAAATAAAAAAGAGAGATAAGAGTTGGGGTAATAGAAAAAAAAAGATAATTAGTTCCATCACATGTGACATACAGTACATTATTACAATAATAAAATATTTATCTCTTCTTTTACATTTAAGTATACTTCTTAACTACAAACTATAACTAAAGTTTGCTTAATGTAATCCTTGCAATGTGCATATACTGCACATATGCTTGATCAAATTGCACAGATTAAGTTAACAGCAGGGCATTTAGGCCACTTCTGTTAAAAATTATGTGATATTTTTAAATTAATTCACAATATATTTGTTACTAGTGGTATTTGAACCCACAATGTCTGAGTATAGTATTAGACTGGACACAGTTGGCTTGTGCTACAGACTGAAGCATGCATGTTTGCTTTTACAGTTAGTATATGCATGCTTAATTTACTGCGGTGGTGGTGCTGCAATAGGGTCTCGCCTCACAGTAAGACGGTGTCCTGTTTGACTCTCAGCTAGAGCATCTTCTGTGTGGAGACATGTGTGAATGGGCGAAACTTTGTTGAAGGTTGTGCGTCAGGGCCGGCAATGCAGCACGTAAAAATCTACTGCCAATCATTAGCAGACTGGAGTTCCACTGTGGCGACCCCTAACCGGGTAAAAGCCGAAAGACACAACAACAACATATGCATGCTTAATTTGCTACTACTATATAGAAGAGCAATGCTTTAGTTAAAATAATAGCTACGTTGTACTGCATACATACCCCTTGCTTTCCTACATCTCTCTATATGCTTAGCATGGGCACCCCTATTTGCCATTATCTCTTGGCTGGGAATAAAAAGAAGAGAACAAGAGAAGAGCATTGAGCATAAATGTCTTGCATATATGCAGCTATCCATCTAGTGTTAATTCTCTATTTCTGTATACTTACACAATGTTGGGAGGTCAGCAATCTGAAACCCATCCAGCCACTGGTGACATATATCCTGCTTGCACATTTTGAGGTTATTATATTTGTGCCTACATGGTTCTCCAGTGCATAGAATGCCATTCACTCTGGTGACAGCCTTGGTTAGACTATTCCATGCCTCAGACTTCTACTGGGAGTAGGTATAGTCCCCCTGCAGGAGCCTTCAAGTGCGGTGCTTTTACAAGGAGTCCAGTAAAGATTCTGGACTCCTGAACACCCCCACCTCTGTGCCCTAAATTGGGCATATCCCCTTCTATATCCAGACATGTTTGACCAAAGTAAATGGCAAAATAGTTAACAGTGATTTCCCTCCAATGCATATTATCGCATTTAATGCTAGTGAGCAAACCCAGACAACCATGCAAACTACATTTTGCGTGACATTAAGTGGATAGCAACAGTGCCAAACAGAGAAGAAAGCAGTTTTTGAAGTAGTAAGGTTAATCTGACAGTTGGCATTAGTTGACGGGGTTGTTGCTGCTCTGACTCTTAATTGATTCATCTCTACAGACATGAATTGGGGTCATAAATTTTGTGACCTGACACTTTTTGTGTGGCTTTACACTCTGGTAAAATAAATTTGTAGAATGTGAGATTCAAACCTATGCATTAGAGACAAAGCTTATTCTTTAACATAGGAGACTTTTCATTCTTGCCACAGAAGAAGTGATTGTTGGGCATGCATATTAATTATATATAAATATACACAGCAGACTCAGGGTTTAACCATGTATGTGCATGACCTGACAATGTCCAGGTTTTTACATCATATGTGTTCGACTATCGTTCAAGCCTGAAGGTCATCCATGGTCAGAGAAGATAATTATAATTACAGAAACATAATTTTCAGTATATCCTCAGTCTTAAGTATAATTCATATGACCTCCAGTGCCATACTTACTTATTGTTATTTATAATTATGTTTCATTTTTTATTTGTTTTTAAAGGAAGTGGACAAGCACTAATAAAATTGAGATTGTGTTAAATTAAAATCCTGGCTCACAGGTATTGTGAGCATTAATTTATATCAGTTGCCACAGGGAAGGCATGACAACAAGTGTATTTTTTACAGTCATTACTTTGCACTGTGCCCATTGTCAGTGACATCTTATTTGTCAGACCTGCTCATACTCCAGTTGTTTTCCAGGGTCAATAAAGGCCACCTCTTTTAAACATCCATCAAGTTTATTAAGCAGAAACACAGACCAAGATCATAAAATATTCTTCTTTTCACAGCATAAATGGACTGCTGTGAAAAGAAGAATATTTTATGATCTTGGTCTGTGTTTCTGCTTAATAAACTTGATGGATATTTAAAAGAGGTGGCCTTTATTGACCGTGGAAAACAACTGGAGTATTTGGATTTTACATAAAGATATATATATATATATATATATATATATATATATATATATATATATATATGTATATATATATATATATATATGTATATATATATATATATATATATATATATATATATATATATATAGATATAGATAGATATATATGGGTCCCCTATGAAATACCGAATGCTCAGAATCCCGACGCCCATATTACTGAGACCAGAAGCCCGACACCCCACATTACCAAAAGACCAGAAGCGCGAAATTCAAAATCCCGATGTTAAGGGATATTGAGTTAGTTCTTCTTGTGTTGCAGTTCAGGTAAGTGCCTGTGTGTAAGTGTCTTTGTGAGGGGCTTTAGTGTGTGTGTTAGTGTGTGCTGTGACTGTGGTTTGTGTGTGAGGGTCTGTAATGTGTGGATGTGAGTTTGTCTTGTGTGTGTGTGTTTGTGTGATCTCGGCGTTAGAATTTTAAAGTAGGAGGGGTGTGGAGGGGTGCAGCCCCCCACATGTGTGGTGCACGGGGGCTTCCCCCTGCTTAATTATAGTGTAGGATTATTTGTTTGGGTGGACACTGTGTATATGTGTATTTGTGTACTGTATGTGCATTGATCGTTCGCGATTTTGAATTTCGCACTTGTGGTCCATCGGTCTTCTCGTCTTTTGGGTAGTTGGTCTCAGGATTACAGGCATCTGTGTTGTGGGTTTTTGTTCTTTCATAGTGACTATATATATATATATATATATATATATATATATATATATATATATATATGGGTCTACTTTAAAAGACCGAACCGACGATTCCCTGACACGCGGAAAACGAAGACCAAATGACCGACAGGTAAGTTTATCGAAAGGGTGATTTGCCGACAGCGGAAAGACCGACAAGGGTAATGTGTGATCGTGACTCGGTAAGTGTGCGACAGTGACGGAGTTAGGAGCGGTCAGGTAAGTGTGCAATATTGTGGGATTTTGGGTTAGGCTGTGGGAAAGGTGAGTGTGTGTTAGTGTCGGAGTTAGGGTTCGGGTAAGGTAAGTGTGTGATAGTGAGGGACTGTAGTTTAGGGACGGGTTAAGTGAGTTAGGTTTAGAGTGCAGGCAGGGTGTGTGTGCGATAGTGACGGGCTTTATGTTTTTGGGTGGGTTAAGTGAGTTAGGGTTAGGATGCAGGTAGGTGAAGTGCACGATAGTGTCGGAACTTGGGGTTAGGGGTGGGTTAAGTGAGTTAGGGTTAGGGTGCAGGTAGGTGAAGTGTGCGATACTGTCGGACCTTGGGGTTAGGGGTGGGTTAAGTGAGTTAGGGTTAGGGTGCAGGTAGGGTGAGTGTGCGATAGTGTCGGACCTTAGGGTTAGGGTTTGGGTTAGGGATAGTGGCTTTGCTATATAGTGTAATGTGTTGTTTACATTTGGTGTGTCGGTGTAATGGTGTTCGGTGTTTTGCGTTGTCGGTTTTTTGTGTTGTCGGTTATCTGGTCTCGGTGATTTGTGTGTTGGCGAACTGGCATGTCGGTCTTTCAAAGTAGACCCATATATATATATATATATATATATATGCAGTCATTTTTATGTTTGATTATTATTTTCTTGTTGATTTGGAACAACAGGAATAAACTGTAGTCTTTGCTGAATTAGAACCCAGTCTCACCTATGTTACAGCCCTACACTTACACCTGCTGCCACAGAGACAGTTAAAACAGCTGTCTATTTTCATATTCATTATTAATATGTGTGCTAACCCCCACACAATGCCTCTTAGCATGTTTACATGGCAGCAAAAAATAGAGGATGCAATGTATCCATTTTGAAATTGCCTACTGTCTACTTCTGGTCTGAAAGTGTTCTAGACCTGCAGGTGTTGGGGAAGTTTGCTAACCACCATGCAATGGCAGTTAGTGGGATTGCATGATGGAAAGCAAAAGATGCAACAATGTATACTTTTTGAAACTGAGAATGTTTGCATCCTCTCATCAGGCATACTGTCTGCTTTATGTGTGGGTCATTGATCCAGGTTTGCATGAAGGTAAATGATGCACAAATGTGACAAGCAAAGCTCACCATGTTTTATCCTTGTGACCAGTGTTTATTAGGTTTCATCCTTAAAAGACAAATGTGAGACTTGAACCATGATCTACAGATAGCGTACACTGTGTGCCACACGTACATGTGATTGTAATGGGCTGCTCAAGTATTGTATTAAACAAAGTAAATAATAAAACAGAATGAACAACATTGCAAAATAAATGTTAGCACACACTAAATAGTTTTACAGAAGTCTAGGTTTGAACTGTCATACCAATGAACCTACAAAATACACCAAGGGTGTCTTATATCTCTTTGCCAGAGAAACAGCTTTATGGCAGGAATGCTAATCATTGTGCATACAAGCAAGTCCCATTTCATCCACAATATTCAGAAGATGTATAACACTTGTACACTATCAGTTGTTTGTACATGTATTAATAATATATTTAGTGCAATGACTGATCACACAAACCATTTATGAACATTGTTTGCAGGAATGCAGCTCTGTCTTTTCTTTCTGTTGTCTTCAGTCTTCCCTTATCTGAACAGTGATCTTAGACGTTGTCTGTAAGGCATTTTGTATCATTGTCCTTAAAATGTATGAGAATATTAAATGGCAATAATATACAGTTTTCAACAAAGACAGGGGTGTTTGGATATTAGTGAACAGAAACTAAGAAATGTGTGGTGCTCACTTCCATTTAAAACCTTAATACAATTACTTCTACAGTTTGTAAGTGTAAACTGGCTGACACACCCACTGCAGGTAAGGGATTCTGAATTATGTAGTCCTTCTCCCTCCAACTAACAATTCACAATTGCAATCCATTAGCAACAAACACTGAGGTAGTGCTTACACTATGTTTACATGTGCTACATGAATCTAAACATTTGGGATTCAGCAATTCTAATGAGTTCACACCTCATTTTCATCTTCACTGTCCTCAGAGGTATGAGTCTACACCATAACAAGGTAACCATGCAGCAAGGGAACTTCAAGGTGAGGCAACTTGACAGATTGACTTTTCTTTACATTTATCTGTACAGAAGGCTTCTGATGTTGCTATATATACTTGTATTTTTCACATATATGCTAGATTTGCTCACATGTTCTGAAGAGAACTGTTATTTAGTTATGGATTATTGATTGTTATCAAGTTTTTTGTAATTTGTATTGTCTTGTAACTATGTTTATGTAATTCAGCTTTTCTCCCTGGGCCTGCACTGTAAAAGGGCATCTGGTCCAGTCAGACATATCCAGTAAACAAATGTAAATAAAAATAAATAAATGTATATGCAGTAGGGGATTAAACTGTTATCTGTATACACTTATTTTACTTCACTCTTGGCATAGGCACTTTTGCCATGCATTGACTTTCACAGATACACATCTTTATTAACTATCAGTACAAGTGTTATTGTTAAAACTGGTTAACTCTTTTCTGTCTTATTCTTTGGTGATGTAATGAACTATATTGTCAATGACACAGGAGTGTAATGTTTCTAAGATGGCCCATAGACACCACCATGTGAGGGCTGGGCACAGTGAGAGATGCCTAGCAATTGTATACAATTTACTTTTGAGTTGTACATGTGTACAAATTTTGTGAAAATGTTGTGGGAAGCATTCATAAGAGGTGAATTATGTGTTATTCCTTGGATTGTACAAACTGTCATTTTCTTGTTGTTTAGCGGGTGTGGGACCAAGAACTATATGTGGGTTTTGACATCACCAGTTGGGTTTCAAGAGTTTTACTCTTGCAATTATGTAGTTATCCTGGTATTTCCATGTGTGTATGGAGAAAATTGCATGTAATTAGTGGCATGTTGCAGGATAGCATTCAGTAATTGATCTAGGATCCTGAATGCTGATGCCTTTTTTACCCATAGCATATGCCCTGTTGTCCTATGAAAGGTTCCTGCAGCTAAAACTCTATATGCCCTGTTGTCCTATGAAAGGTTCCTGTAGCTAAAACTCTAAGTGCTACACATTCCTTATTCTCCACAGGTATTGGTTCCCCTTGGTTTTCCCTTGCTGTCAGTTGTGAATGACAGAGGTTGCAGAGTTCCTATAGTGTTTCTCTACCCACCCCATAGCACTCTACAATTTCCACATCATGTAGACCATAGTAAGTTAAAAGGAGTCTAAGTACCTTTTTTCTTCTTGACTGTCTATTTGAGCAGCAACAGTATAGACTTGTGCCTGTTGTACATACAAATGTATAACAGCAATTGCAGCCCTTAACAATGTTTCCATGTAGAGTACCTGCCCTTGCTCTTTTCCAATAGGGTTTTGGAATTCACAGGGAAAACCTACACCGAGTCTACATATTTGTTTTATAGCTTGTTAAATAGCTCTTCCATCTTGGATTGGTTGATTAGCATACAATTTAGCTGTTTATGCTGTAATTGGCATGCAACAAAGTTTACTGTGTCTGCACGGCTCTACACAGTGTGTGAATCCACTTACTGAATCCAAAATTGTGTGCTACCATGTGCACATTGCACTGCGACATGAACAAAGTTTTTTTAGTGGATCATGTAGGCTTTATTTAATCTTTACCATAGTGTAGGTTCTACACCACTGTTAGTTGCTAATGGCTTGTAACTGTGAATGAATCGTGTGAGAGAGAAGGAAAACACAGCAGCAATTCAGACAACCTTCCCTGTAGTGGAAGTGTCAGTGAGGATACACTTCCAAAGTGTGGAACTAACTTTAGCAAGGTTTTAAATGAACCAATACAGCTTTTAAATGAACCAGATACAGCCCGTATGTATCATTATGTTCAATAGTAGATACACTCTCCTGCCTGTACCGCTAAATGTTTTCACTGTCATGTACTTTTTAACATCAGGAGCATGATACACAATGCACTATAGTCCACAGGTCTGAGATTAAGTCAGAGATGAAAGAGGAATGAACACAATATAAAGAGAAGACAGAGCTGCATTTGTGGAAATATGTTCATAAATGGCTATGTGATCACTCATTGCACTAAATATGTATACCACACCTGTACAATCGAGAATGTACACATGTATGTCTTGTTAATACTGCAGAGGGAATGGGAATTGCTTTCCTGCTGCAAACCTGTGTCTGTGGCAAGGAGAGCAAACACACTCCTACTGTGTTTTGCAATTTCATTACTATGATAGTTCAAATCTAGAGCTGTGTAATTATTTTACATGTGTTAAACTGATTTTTTTTATGTTGTTAACATTTGGGCAGCAAATGGTTTAGCACACACACTTTGAAATGCATACATATTTAACAATTAATGGCAGTTGCCTTAAGAAGGGCAATCATGCTTAGTGGCATTGCACAGCAGTCAGCCCCTTAGATAATGACAGCTTAAATTACAACTGTGAACCAACTGTGTGCATAGCACTCCTTGTAAAGACAATGAAATGCACAATACAAAAAATAGGCAGACCATGGTCTGAGTCCCATATTTTTGTTAACTGATAAATAACCATAAACATTCTTTTCAAGAATTATGTAAGTTACCTTTTGCTGGTAATATCTGCACATTGTTCACCTGTTTGCAAACAGGGTTCACTGCTGCAGACAAAAAATAGACATTGCCACTTGCAAAAAACAAACATTGTTACTTGTTTTGCCTTCTTTCATGCAAACACTCTAAGTGACGTTGCACGGAGGTAAGCACCTTGGCCATTAATGAGTATGAAAATACATCTGCTGCCTAGCTGTTATGTGGCACCAGGTGCAAGTTCATGGTCACTGCACAGAAGAACCAGAGTTCTAGTCCAGCACACTCCATTGTTTTTAAATGATGTTCCATTGTAATTTATATAAAAAATAACTATATAAAGATAATTATACATAAGAACAACTATGTATAGCAGGTTGATTGAGCATACACACAATATCATATGAATTATATATGTAACAGGAGTATCATGAAATTCTAGTTTTGTAATAAATTTTTTTATCTGCCCTAGGATGGACTTCTTCCTTTACTGACAGTCATCTACACTACTCACATAACACAAGTATAGCTGTAAAATAGAATGCATTGTGTGGTTTGAACCAGAACTCAGACATCTATTCTGATAGTAATACAAGTACATGTATTTCCAGTATATTGTCACACATTACTTCTGCATCGCACCTGAGAATGTATAAACCAGGACCTTGTCAGGTCACACAATACATGGTTAACTGAACTTTAGCATGTATATATTATTAATGACCATGTCTAACAAACACTTTTTCAGTAGCAATGAGAAAAAAAAAACATTTACGTGGAGGTATATCTGTTCTCTGTTTTACATAGGTTTGAATCCTGCATAATGCAAATTAGTTATGTGTAAAGCCATAAAATTGATCACCCCAATTCTGGTCTTAAAAGTCAAGTCATTTAACATATGAGTATTCACCACTGGACAAACTTTTGTCAGATACAGCATCTGACAAGCCATAAAGTAATGCCAACTGTGACGTCCTTCCTCATTCATAATCTGCCTTAATCTTTGGCAATGTTGCTCTCTGCTTAACATTATACAAATGCAGTTGGCATGGTAGTGTGAATTTGTGTACTGATCATAAAAAAAAATATCATGAATTGGCAGGACTTTAGGTGGGAAGGAATGTGCCCAATTCAGGGTTCAAGGGCAGGGTGTAGATAAGTCATGATGGTTCATTACATTCCTTATAAAGTGTTACAGATGTAGGCTGCTGCAGGGGGACTTGTACTGGGTCTCAATGTAAATCTGAGGCTTTAAACAGTCTAGCCAAGGTTATCTCTAGTGGGACTAGCATTCCATGCACTGGGTAGCAATGAAGGCACCACTGCAATGATCTACAATGGAACAAGCAGGCACAACTCAACCAGTGGCTGATGAGTTCAGGACTGCTGACATCCCACAGTTGTATAAGTATACAGATAAAGCAACTTTATTTGACATGGAAAGCGGTAGATAGCCAAGACTGGTGTATATAATTCCTTCATGCCTCTTTGTCTCTCCTTTATTTTCCAGCTACTCAGGAGATTTCAGTGAACAGGAAGACACATGCTCAACAATTAGAAAGACTCAGAGAAGGAAGGGGTATGTATGTAGCACAAATGAACAGTATTTTATTAAAATAATTTGTCAGATATAACATCAGACAAGCCATAAAGTAATGCTGACTGTGACCATACATTACTAGCAAATTATGCATGCAGATCTTAACTGTAAAGGCAGTCATGCATGCTTTATCCTGTAGCTCATGTTAATTGTTGAAGGCAAGTATAATAGTGTATTCAGGTTTGGTGGGTTTAATTACCACTAATAACAAATGCATTCTAATTACAAAAATATCATTATTTAATAGTAATCTAATCAAAACTGGCATAAATGCCATGTTGTTAACTAAATCTGTGTTATCTTTAAAAGCGTATATGCAATATATGCAAATAGCAAGGATTATTTGTTAAAATTCACAATCCTAGTTTTGATTTTGAAATATTTATAGCTAATATAATAGTAAAAGTATATTTCATTGTAATAATTTATGTCACATATAATGGTTCTAATATTTTTTTCTGTCACTCAATCCATTCTCTCTCTTTTTATATGTCTGATCACACTGTTCTGATGTCATACTTTTTTTGCCAAGAAATAAAACAATTTTCGCCACAGGGAGTTAGGCCAACCACTGCAGCTTAGCCTGCCATCTCTCCACTGGCTGCTGCATCAACACCCAGCACATCTGGTACCAAACCTGGTAGTACTGTCTCTGCAGCTCCTAAACTACCTGGGCAATCAACATCAGGTAGCATTACACTGGCAGCTGGTGCATTGGTACCCTCTCAGGAGTATTGGTAGAAGGGGGATTATGTCACCCACCAGTAGCTGCCAGGGATTGTGCATAAGGTCTTAGAAAGTAGCATTGGTGCACACGTCAGCCATCTGGACAAGCTGCTTTTGCGAATGCAAAAAAACCACCAAAAGTCAAGCAATCCAACAGAAAGTTGATGAAGGGGTCAATGTTGACAGTTCTGAGGGTGAGGACTAGATTCTCACTGTTCCCAAGCTTGACATGCATGTGCCTCTGATGTCCCCTACCTATCCCTAATCATGGTGTCCCACAACCTTTTGTGCCCATAACCATATCTGTGTCTGTCTTGATGGTTCTGCTTGTCTGCACCTGCTTTCTCACCTATGCTGACTACTGACTCTGGCATTCCTACATCCCTGACCCAAGATTTTTCTGTTTTTAATATAAAAAAAAAAAACAGAAAAAAATGGCACCTGTCCTACAAAAAAAAAATCTTCCATACATAACGCTCCACTTTGTATGTGTGTCTTCTCGATACACTTGATTCTGTCCAGTTGGCTATAAGACATGCTTGTGTTGTTCTCTCCCATCTGTGTTGTGGTGAAAGTCCAATTTCATCCAATTTTCTATCCATGTTTATATATTTATTTATTTATCTATTTATTTCCAGTTTGATGACTGGGAAGTCCACTGGGCCCAGAGAGCCCATTTTCAGTGGAGGCCTGGAGAGAAAACCTCCACAGGACAAAGTACAATACAATTGTAAAATACAAATACAAATATAAAGGGGAATATTTACAATGGTAATAAAGAATATCAAACAGAAATATCATGTAGTAAACAGTTATAATTTTGAGAACATGTTCATAATCACATAGTGGAACACACCAAACATTCCAAGGTGATGAAATGGTTGCAATTTAGAATTGGTGTCTGTTGATAGGCAGTATCAGATCATAATGTTAACGGATAATAGAGTGAAATGGGTTGAGTATAGCTTGGTAATAGAAGAAGACTGTGGGGCTATAAGAGAGGAATAGAAGAGTTAAGGATGAACTAAGTAAGAAGGTTACCTGTACATTTCCATTTAGAGCAAAGGTAGGAATGGATCTGTGTTTTAAAGTTTTCCAGGTTTTGCATTGTCCTTAAAGTAGGGGGAAGAGAATTCCATTTTTGGCTTGGGAAAAGAGAAGAATAGTTGTCCATGTGAGTGGTTTGGTTTATGAACGCTGATTAGGTTTTGATTTTCTGATCTGAGAGTTCTGTTTGGTAGGTAGGGAGAAAATATGTTGGCAAGAGCTGGGCATCTAGTAGGGTTGAAGAGGAGTCTATGAGCAATGATCAGTTGGAGGTAATCCAGATAGTTTGGTAGTTCAAGCCAGTTGAGGGAGTGGAGGGCTACACAGTGATGGGAGGAGTATTTGGTGTTAGTGGTGAATTTGGATATTTTGTTGTAACAGTTTTCTAACTTGGAAGTGATGGAAATTGACAGGTTAGTTAGCAAGGGAGCCCCCTACATTAGCAAAGGAAGAAGATAAGTAGAGGCAGGAGTATGTCTAGTATGGGGTGAGAGGACGTGATTGTTCCTATAAAGCATACAAAGCTTTTGATGGGTTTTCTCTATGTTTTAAAGTATGTGGTTGTTGAATTTTAGATACTCATCTATAATAACACATAGTAATTTAGCATAGGGAACAACTTTGATAAGAGTATTGTTTTGGCTTAGAACTTGGAAAGAGGTTTTGTCAAAAGGGAAGGATTTTGAGGGTAAAAATATTAATATTTTGGATTTATTGGCATTTAGAGAAATGTGGTTCTGGAGCATCCAGGCCTATGTGGTTGAGAAGTCAGTCTGGGTCTTAGTTAAAAGTTTGGGGAGGTTAGTGGCAGAGCAAACTAGTGTTGAGTCATCTGCATATTGGATTGCTGTTCTTTTGGGAATGGCAGAGCAAAAGGGGTTGATAAAGATATTGAACAGCATAGGACTGAGTATGGATTCCTGAGGTACACCTGTGGGCGTAAGAAGAAAAGAAGAGATGCATTTTCTCCAACTCACTGTTTGAGATCTATTACACAAGTAGTGGGAGAACCAGGATAGGGTATTTTGAGAGACATTAAGATTAAAAAGATGGCTCAGTAGGTGGGAGTGAGAAATAGTATTGAATGCTTTGGGGACATCCAAGAGTACTGTGGATACTACATTCCTGGAATCCCTGCCATGATTGACTGTGTCAAAGAATGAGAGGAGAGCTGCTGTGGTACTGTGCCCTGGTTGGAATCCATGTTGGGTAGGGGGGAGAGAAGATGGTTTTGAGTTAGGAAGGGCATAAGTTGGAGATGGATGCATTTTTCCATGATCTTAGATATTGGAGAGAGAATAGCTATGGTCTGGAAATTTGAGCTATTGGTGTTTTTGCCACCTTTATGAAGAGGTAGAATGTATGCCTTTCACCAGAGTTTGGGGACAGAAGATTCTTGTATGGATCTGTTGATTAAGATACTAATGGGACAGGCCAATCCCATCAGCAGCATGCTTGAGAAAAATTGAAGGCATGTTGTCAGGGGTGCTAGAGCAGGGTTTTAATTTAGAGAGACTTTTTTTATGTAGTTGGTAGTGATGAGTTTGAGGTTGAAGAAGGGGGTGATTTGGGTCTGTAGGCACAACAGAGTAGTGGTGGAGGCAAGTGAAAGAGAGAGAGAGATTATTATTTGGGAAAGTTTTAGTTAGTTCAGATATGGAGTCAACAAAAAAATGAGATAAATGCTGAGGTTACTTCTTGATCAGGTTTGGTGGGGTCTGGGCATGGATTATTTTTGGTGCCTGGTTTGAGCAGTACATTTATGGAATTCCAGAATTGTTTGGGGTTTTTTTTGCATGGTTGGACTGAAGTTTGATGTAGTAGGCTTTTTTGTCACTAATGATTTGTTTTTTTACAAGATTATGAAGCTGTGTGTATTGAAGTAGGGTTTTGTGGAGTTTGTTCTTTTGTTGTAGTTTCCAGGATTTTTCCCTTAAGAGTATAAGTTGTTTGGTCTCCTTGGTTAGCTATGGGGCAGTATTGTTTTTTATTCTTTTTGTTCTTTCTGGTGCTAGATTATTTAGAGTATTTAGAAAAGTGGAATTAAAATAGTCAATGGCATCATTGAGAGGAAGGGTTTTTAGCATGTTCCAGTTCATTTATTTGAGGGAATTTGAGAATATGTTGGTTATGAAGTTGCTAAGGTTATGTGTGTGTGTATGTAGTGGTGTTGGAGTAGGGGGGAGGAAGTTGAGCAAAAGGCAAAGGTAGGCAGGTGGTCTCTGATGGAATCGGGAATGGTGCCAGAGTCAATAATTTTATTAGGGTGTGAGACTAAGATCCAGTCAATGGTTGAACCTGAGGATTTAGCTTTACTGGGTCTGGTTGCAGAGTGAATTAGTTGGGTGAAGTTAAAAAGGTTAATAGCTTGAGTGGGAGTTGCGGTATTAATGTTTTCCCAATTGGAATATATGTCACCTAGAATATAGGTTTCATGGTTTATTTTGGATGAGGCCCATATGAGTATTTCGTTTAGGGTTTGGATGTTGTTTCCAGTTGGGATATATAGTGTGATGATACATAGACTTTTATGGTTATTCATTTTTGGTAAGCATGCTACAAGTTATGCATTAGTGAACTGAGGAATAGGGTTTGGATAGGGGATTATGTTGAGTAGGTTAGAGTAAATTATGGTGATGCCTCCACCTTTTTTGTTTGTGTGATCACACATGAAGGCTTGAAATCTGGGTGGTAGGATTTCAGAATCTGAGACATGGGGTTTAAGCCATGTCTCAAAAATGGCTACAATGTCTGGTTAGTTGTGGCTTAGCCAGACCTGAAAGTTGGATACTGTGTTACAGAGACTCTGGGCATTGATAGTACAAAGGTGGAGGGTTTTATGAGAGGAGGAGGGTGGTTGGAGAGGGGAGTATTATTGTCTAGTGATGAATTAGGTCCAGGGTTGGGGAGAATATCATTGGCTAGGCAGAATAAGTTGAAGGGAGGTAGTACTAGGGGTTTTGTTTTTGTTTTGTACTACTTAGGGAAATGTACTAAGAGTTTGATCACTAGAATCTTAGATGAGGTTGGCAGTATTCTCAGCTTAAAATGACAGAAGAATTTAGGGTGTATCAGAGAAGAGGAGATGGAGGGGAACCTTTTAGTAATGGTATGGATATGTGTGGTATGTAGTTGAGTTTGGGAAAAAAGGAGAGGAGTAATGAGGAAGATCGAGAGTGGATAACAAAGTGGCATAGTATAAGGGTATTAGAAATGTTAGGAGGGTAAGGGATTTAAGTAGGGTTTAGAGGAGTGGGGATGGCATGGTTCATAGGTTCATACTAGGCTATCTGCCCTAGGGCATTTATAAGCCTAGCCAGAGTGTGTTTGGCTTTCGCCACCCATTTTAAATTAATTTTGCTATGCCCTTTTTCGAGGTTAGTATACTGTGCCTCTGTCTAACAGTGACACAGAAGTGATACCTGGGGTAAACCTACGATCTTCCATCCACTCATCAAGATTCCTCTTGAAGAGAGTCAATGAGGGACTCTGCCTAACCTGGACTGGGATTTTATTCCAGAGTGAAGGGAGCCTCTGGGTTATGAATCTGTCCCTCCAGCATGTCCTATTTATTTCTGTGCTGAGGTTCAAGTCTCTCAAGCGCGTAACTCGATGGGATTTGGATTTTCTGAGGTGCAGTATGTCCATTAATTCCGGGTTGGACATGGCTTTATACATCAGGCTCAGATCGCCTCTGAGCAGGTGGTATGCCACTGAGTAGAGCTGGAATTTCTTTAACTGGGCAGCATATGGCATCTGTTTGAGCCCTTTGATCCTCTTGGTGAGGTACTTTTGGGGTCTTTCCAGTTGCTGCAGGTGTCTGGTAAGGTACATCCCAAAAGGGGCATTGTACTCAATTATGGGCCTGATGAGGGATGAGTAAAGAGGCACGATGACCTCCACTGATCTAGATGTGAATCCCTTCATGATTAGGTGGGCTATATAAAATGTTTTTCTAACCACTTTAGCCACGTGGTTGTCAAATGAGAGATTGCTATCAACTTGAGTCCCCAGGTCTCTAATTACTTCTTCTGTACTTAATGGATTACCACCTATGTGGTAATTTGTGGGCACTTTGTTTTTGCCAAAGGGGATGACTATACACTTTTTGGCGTTTAGCTTGAGGCCATGGCTCTGGCACCAGTTGTCTGTTTCTATGAGGCCCTTTTAGAGGATGCTTGTGCCGGCTGGAGAGTCGATTATGGCACCCAGTTTGCAGTCATCTGCGAACTTGGTCAGCCACAGTCCTTCTGTGTTGGCCTGTACCTCTGAGAAATATATACCGAACAAGAGAGGTCCCAGGACTGAGCCTTGTGGGACGCCACTTGTAACTGGTTTGGAGTCTGACATGGCTCCAGCAATTCTAACCATGTGGGTTCTGTCCTTGAGCCAGTTTGCAACCCATCTAGTAACATAGGGGTTTATATTTAAGCTGGTGAGCTTATCTATAATGCCCAAGTGGGGTTTTGTAGCGAAGGCTTTTGCGAGGTCCAGGTAGGCTGTGTGGACCACCTTCCCCTCGTCATTAGCCTTGGTGACTGTTTCAAAGAAATCAACCAGGTTTAAGAGGCGGGATCTGCCCTTAACAAAGCTGAACTGGGTAGGATCCAGTGTCTGTAGGTCCCCAATATCTTTATTTATGAGGTCCATGATAATCCTTTCCATAGCTTTGCAGACCAAGCTAGTTAGGCTTATGGGGCGATAGTTTCCAGGATCTGTTGAGGCACCACCTTTGTGGAGAGGGACCACTGTTGCTGTACGCCACTCTTTGGGTACATATCCTGTAGTAAGGCTGAGATTGAACAGTAGTTTTATGTTTGGGTTTAGCTCTTCTTGGAGTTCATGTAGGACGCAGCCCGGGGCACCATCTGGTCCCATTGATGCTGTGTTTTTTGCTTTGGAGAGGGCAGATCTTACCTGAGCATCTGAGATGTCAGGGGGGGCAGCACTCTGCTGGGATAGATATTTGCCCTTTTGGTGGGGAGGGGCGGGGGTGAGAAGTTTGCACTGAACCTGTCAGCTAGGATGTTGTCAATGTCTGTGGGTTTGGTGTATTTTTTGTCATTTTGGACTAATTCTGAGCATATCTGGGAATTCTCACCCAGGTTCCTAATATAACTAAAGAAAGCTTTGTGATTATCCTTAGTGTCCTGTGCAATTTTTCTCTCAAAGCTGGCCTTAGATGATTTTATGAGTGCCTGTAGTTTTTTGCTAATACTGATCAGAGATGCCTTCCCTTTTTGGGATTTTGCTCTATCATGTAGTAGCTTCCTCCTTCTATTGTATAGTTTGTTTATGGCTGGGGTCCACCAGACAGGATGTCTGCCTTTGGAGGATTGGGTCTTGGTTTTATTTGGGATTGCATGATCCATGCATTCCTGAAGGTGTTCATAGAATGCGTTTATAAAGGATTCTGCGGTCTGGGCCATATTTTCCACAGGCCCGGGGGCTTTGAAGGATTCCACCTCGGTTTTGAGGAGTGTGAAATTTGCTTTAGAGAAGTTTTTCACTGTGGTTTTCATGGCAGGGGGTGGAGTCAGGATGTGAATATCCAGTGAGATTAATTTATGGTCTGATCTTACCAGTGAGGGATACACTTCTGGTCTGGAGCATAGAGTCCCCATGTTGGTGATGATCAGGTCCAGTATGTTTTCCCCTCTTGTGGGAGTGGTAACAAGTTGTTCCATAGCATTTGAGTTTATAAATGCTAGGAACCTTTGGGCTAGGGTGCTGGAGCTAGAGTAATGCTCCCAGTCTATGTTTGGGTAGCTGAAGTCACCCAATATAATGGTGTTTGGAGAGGCCTTCATAATTTCCAGTGTTCTCAGGAAGGCCGAGTGGGGTTCCTGGGTTTGAGAGGGTGGTCTGTAGCAGGCTATTAACTGGAAGGCAGTTTTACCCACTGTTAGTTGCACATGGATAGTCTCTGATGCTTCATGCTGTGCTACCAACCTGGAGGTGTGGGTATCTTTGACGAATATTGATACTCCCCCTGTTTTTGTGGTTCGGTCCAAGTTTTGGGGCTGAAAAGCATGGTATGAGGTATAACCTGGTAGTGCTGGGGTGCTCTCGGGAGCCTTGAACCAGGTTTCTGTTAATGCACAGATATCGATGTTCTCCATGCTAAGGAGAGTTTCGAGTGCGTGCATCTTGAGGTTTAGACTTCTGGCATTGAGTAGCATTACTCTTAGTTTCTTATCCCTTGTGATACCTATGGAGGTGAGTTTGTCTTTTGAGCCTTGCCTAAAAAAGGCACTATGGGGGTAGCAAGAGCCTTTGCCAATATCCGAAAGCCCAGGGGTGACAGGTGCAAGCCATCCCTAGCAAAGCCTTGTGGCTTGTCGAGCATGTCATCCCAGGCTGACAGACATTGGATCCCCTTTGAATGACACCAATACTTAAGCCAATTGTTGAAATTGATCATCTTGTCTTCATATTGTGGCATCATTCTTGGTGAGGGTAAAATGCTACTCAAGGTCAGGGTCATACCAGCCTGGGCTACATGCTCAGAGAGCTCCTCAATGTCTCTTTTCATGTAGTCCAGGTAGGTACGTCTCAGGTCATTCACACCAGCATGGACAATGACTGAGTCATATTTGTACTTGCCTTGGAGTGACCTGAGTGCTTGTGTTATGTGGTGGATCCTAGCGCCTGACAGGCAGCTCACCGTGACCTTCTCCTTTTTCAGCCTGGTGAGCGTCAGTGTGCCTGACGATAGAGTCACCTATTACAAGTGTATCAGGTGTGTTGTTTAGCCTTAAGGGCTGTGACTGTTCAGCACACTGGCTTTGTGAGCTATGTGTTGCACGTGTTTTGTTTTGGGGTAGCAGTTGCTTGGGTGTCTGCTTTGGAGGTCTCTGCTGCTTAGGCAGATTTTTATTTAGAGCCTCCGAGTATGTTTGTGTGTGTTTATGTGTTTGGTTTGCTGTCGTGGTAGGTCTATGTGAGACTGGAATTGTAGTGAGTGTGGTTTCCTTCTTCTCCTGACTGGTTTTACCAGTACTGAGTTGAGAGAGCTTAGCCTCCAGTATGGCTATATGGTTGCATCTCTCACATGTGTTGGAATTTGTTGGGAGGAGGAGAGGGTTGTCTGTGTACATGAGGCAGTTGTAACATTGCTTCAAGATTCCCAGATTCACCAGCTGGACCAGAGAGGAGATTGACAACTGACCTTTGGACATGATAGAATATTATTCGGAATTCCTTTATAATTGAAAAAAAAGGGCCAATGGGGAATGAGGTACTCAAGGGGAGCTTGTGAGGGTGTACTGCTTTTAATATTTTAGTGCTGACTTATATAATTGCTTTAGTGAGCAAGTGCCAGGTAACTTAAATGCAATGTGTTACAGGTAACTTAAATGCAAAAATGACAAACAGTAACTTTCTTTCAAGTGAAACAAGGAAATAAGTACAGTAAGCAATGCAGATATCACTAGGGATCCACAGAAGCGCTGAAAAGCCCCATTTTAGGTGGAATTAGCGTTTCAGGGAAATAACAAGCAAACAAACAACAAGCATACATACAAAGCTAGATTCAGCAGGCCTGGATCTAGTCTATGCTACAGCAAACAAGGTGTACCAATTTCAGTAAGAAACAGTTCAAATATGCAGGCACTATAAACCTTTAACCAGAAATTCCCAGCTCAGAAGGGCAGAGTCCAGCCTCTCCTACCACAAGAGTGCAGACCACCAACCCTTTTAATGTAAAATAACTGGCCTGAAGCCCAAGTGCTTAAACCAGAATTAATACACTTTTAGAGTAACAGACACTGAGCCCTCAATCAGCAGTTCCCAACTTAGAAGGATGTAAGCTACCTGTTTTGCCACTACAGTGCAGACCACAATCCTTCTTAATGTAAAACAACTGGCCTGAAGCCCAAGTGCTTAAACCAGAATTAATACACTTTTAGAATAACAGACACTGAGCCCTCAATCAGCAGTTCCCAACTTAGAAGGATGTAAGCTATCTGTCCTGCCACCACAGTGCAGGCCACAAACCTTCCTAATGTAAAACAATGGGTCTGCAGCCCAAGTGCTTAATCCAAAAGACTTAGAATGATAACTACACTTTAATCAAGTTACTACCAAGCAGTAATAGATACGATTGAATACTTTAAAGAATGCCTGGATTAGTGCTCAAGTTATACAAACAAAGCTAGGTGATGTGCAACTCACTTTCTCAGATATGCACTATGCAAAGAGGTGTTTGGCATGCATTAGTATGTTTATTGCCCAGTTATTCTTCATTCCATCAAAAGGCATGTAAAAACACAACAAAAGGGAAGGTAAGTGTTATTCACTGAACACATATTTACTCACACTCATGTGTGCCCTGCACACATGCACTTGAAAATGGATGTCACTAATAGGTTAATGTCAATTACAATACAAAATTAAAGAGAACAACTGCATCATTTCATTAGCTTTATACAGACACTAGACATTGAGATTGTCTGATATATGTCTTACTCTGGACATCAGTTTATCACAGTAAGAACACTCATACATCAACACTTGATCCATGCTGTTAACAAAATGCGTGTGTGTGTGTGTGTGTGTGTGTGTGTGTGTGTGTGTGTGTGTGTGTGTGTGTGACTGAGTGCATAGTGTGCACAACATATTGAGAACCAAGTACATGTATGTCTCAGTACTTCAACATACATTCATGATAGCTTATTGCATATAGTTGCACATTGCAAGCACAAATGCAAATCCAAAGTCCACACTGTGCACACCAGTCACATAACAGTATCTGCAACATAAAATTATTATGTCAACATTTATAAATTCCAAAAAGTCATTTGTTTATTATTTATTTAACAGTATCAAAAATAAAACAAAATATCTGCAGTTTAAATAATTATTATAAATTAGACATAATATAGAAACACTGGTTAAGAATCAATACAAGGTATATGACAATCACTTAATATTTAGAGAAAGTGTAGACAGTTTGTAAATTAAAGGTAAGTTAGCCTGACACAAACAGGAATTCCAATATGAATTGAGGGAAAATAGGCTTATCATATATTTAGAGAGAATGTCAGGGAAGAGCATTAGCAGTAAAAAAGTAAGTGAAAAAGAAAAAGTAAGGAGGTATAAGGTATGAAAAGGTACTTGCTCAAATATAGGGACATAGTTTATCTGGTTTTAAGCAAGAGCAGAGGCAGATTTTAATGAGGAAGTCCTTCAGAGTAGTTTTGAAAGATGGGAGGGAGGGTATAGACCTGATGGATACAGATAAGGAGTTCCAGGCCTTAGCTACCTTGTAGCACTACAGATAATGCCCAGTAGATTTGTTAGGTTTGTAGACAGACAGGAGTTTTTGATTGCTGGATTACAATGACTGACTTAGAACATAGTTTTCAAGAAAGTTTTTTGTGCTAACAGGCAGATGGATATTGGATAATTTTATAGGTGGTAAGAAGATGTGTATATGTTAGTTAGTGTGACAAATCTAACCGATTTAGGCTTTTCAGTCCTATACAGTGGTGGGTTCTGAAAGGGCTATGTGCTGCAAATTTAGCAACTTTGTTACACCATTGTTCAAGTTTTAATTTTTGTGAAGCCTGGAGGTTAATAAGGATGGGAATGCCATAAAGAAGATCGGGGAAGAGATAATTAGTGGCATGTGTAGGTTTAGTTACGTCAGTGAGAACGTTTTTGGCTCTGTAAAACATCCCTAGCTTTTGATGAGTTTTTCTTATACAATTTTGTATATGCAAGTCAGATGTAAGATTATCATCTAATATCACCCCTAATAATTTGCTATGAGAAGTGTCTTCAATGGTTGCATTATCAAGAGAGACACCTTTAAATTTTGTTTTTTCGTGAGAGAGGGATTTGGGGAAAAATGTGGTCTTTTTTGGATTGAGTATATGTTGTGAGTTATTAATCTTCCTAAGTAATTTTTTGGAGGTGTACCATGTTGTCAGATGTGGAAATAAGATGGGAATCATCTGCATATTGTATTATGGTGGCTTTTTGTGTGGATGTATAGAGGGTGTTGGTGAAAATGTTAAAGATGAGGGAACAAGGATAGACCCTTGTAGTTCACCGGTGGTGACTGGTAGATAAGGAGAGAGCACTGGGTGCCATTTTACTGATTTATACCTATTGGACAGGTAGCTTTTGAACCAGAGAATGGTGGGCTGAGAGAGACCTAGTGAGGACAATTTTAGTAGGAATTTGCTGTGACAAACTGTGTTGAAAGCTTTAGGCAACTCTAGAAATATGGAAGAGACTAGTTTGTCATTATCTCTAGTTTTATTGACAGTATCTATATAGGTTAGAATGGCAGTGCTAGTACTATGGAAAGGAAGGAAGCCATGTTGTGTAGGGGATAGGAGTTCTTCCTGTAGGGAATAGTCTATCAATTGTTTTTGAAGACATTTTTTGAGTATTTTGGTGAGGAGAAATAAGATCGCTATAGGTATATAGTTATTAATGTCTGTCGAATTTCCTCCTTTGTGCAAAGGGATAATGCATGACTTTTTCCAGAGACAGGTAATTTGAGATTCCTGGATGGAAGTACTTATAAGGATTGAGACAAGATAGGCAATGCTATTGGCTGCTGTTTTTAGATACTCACCTGGAAAGGTAATCAGTTGAAGAATAGCACAGTTTAAGTTTGTTTAAGAGTAGCTTTATATGGGACGTGGGCACAGGTTTGAAGGTAAAAGTAGATGTGGTGATATGTGGCAGTTGGGCAGGGTTGGGATTAGATGTTGAGGACTCCATGGTTAGAGATGTTATACTCGCTATAAAACAATAGTTGAACTGTATTGAAGTTTTGAGCGGTGAGTTACTTGGAGAGGGATTTGGTCTGAATATTTTTCTGGGATGTAAAATTTCTTTAATGCAGGCCAACAGTGTTTTAGGGTTGTGTTTAGTGCTATTCTGATAGTTATTATAGTATAGTTTTTTTCCTCTTAATTTATTTTCTTTTTAGTCTAATTGCGAGACATTCTGAAGATTTCAAGATCTTGTGGTATTTTATCTTTTTGCAATTCTTTTCATGATTTTTCCTCTATGCTGCATTAGCATTCTACTCTTTTTGGAGAACCAAATTGCATAATTTATTTTTAGTCTCTTCCTTCTAGGAGGTGCAAGGCTATTTAAGATATTTAGGAAAGTTGTATTGAATTCAATTACAGCATCATCTAAGGGAAGGATTTTTAGGAAGATCCAGTTAATAGATGACAGTGCAATAATGAAGATTTCTGGGCTGAACTTTGAAAGGTTACATGTTGTTTTATAAATATGCTGTTTAATGGATGCATGTGATGTCTAGTCAAATAGACTGGGAGATGATCACTGAAAGAGTTTGACATTATACCTGTGGTGGAGTATTTGCTGAGGTCTGATACTAGGTTCCAGTCCAACAGGGAATTTGATGCATTGTGATAATGTGTGGGGCTATTAATTAGTTGTGTGAAACCATGTAAGTTCACGTTAGATTTCAGGGAGTTATAGTTTGTGTCCAACCTATTGACACTCACATCACGCAGTAATATTATTTCTTGTGGAAATGTTATGAATATACAATGTAAGATATCTTCCAGTATAGCTGTATTGTCGCCAGGAGGGATATGAAGCACAGAAATACATATTTGTTTAAAACAGTTTTTTTTCGAGGAAAGCAATAATAAGCTCTGCTGAAGTGAATTTCGGTGTTGGTTTGCTGTAAGGAGAAATTTGTAAGGTATTAGGAAATAATAAAGCAATGCCGCCACCCTTCCTCTTTATTTGGTCATTATGGAGGATATTATAGCCAGGAGGTATAACTTCAGGGTGTTTATGCTGGGTTTAAGCCAAGTTTCAGTTACAAAGTGAACATTAGACTTATATTGAGAAATCCAGGCATGTACTTCAGCAACTTCTAACATTTCTTGTGGCAAAAATTAAATCATCAGAGTTGGGGAATGGCTATTGTTGGGTTACAAAAGTGTGTGGGAGAGAATTATTATTGTCATCATCGTGATAGGTGGGGTCAGGATTAGGGTGTCTACCACCTCCTAGAAGGATTTTACTATATTGGAAAATTATGCATACTTGTTTTTTTAGAGAGGATTCTTGCACTTAATTTTGTTTTGGTTTCAAATGAAGTGCAATTAATCAGCCTATATTTGGAATAATGGTGAGGTGCAGTATTAAATAGTGTTGGTGCAATGTGTGGAGAGTGTAAAGGGAAAGTATGGATAGGTGGTTGGGATAGAGTTGGAGAGATGTTGAGAGATATTATTGAGTCATGATAGGATGAAAAGTGGCACAGTAAGTGGGGAAGAATAGAGGTTAAGCTGAAGAGTAGCATAATTATGTACAGGCATCTGCATGTTATAGATGTCATTTAATGGGGAAAAAGCAATGAAGAAAGAAACAAGAAGTTTCAGGACAGTGGGAGATTCAGTGATCGTGGATTCTGCAAGCTGGAAGAGGATAAGTAAGGAGAGAGATGTATTTTCTATAAAAGAAGAGAGGTAAGTTGTCCTGGTATTTTATCTGTAATGTAAGGAGTAGGGGGGTATTAAAGGCTAAAGTATAACAATGTAGTCTAAATAAGAAGCAATGAGAGTTACAGAATAGATAGGTACTATTTGGAAGGACTGGGATTATTAATGGATATAGTGCAAAGCAGTATGGGAGGGAGAAAGATAGCTGGGAATAGGGTTAAAATGAATAGAGATAGAGAAGTAGGAAACAGAACAGAAGTGTATGTATGGCGGTAGTAAGTTCAGGTGGGGAGGGTTTGGAGTAAGAGTCACAAGTGAATTATATATGTAGGAAGTATTGGGGGTAGGGTAGGGGAGCAAAGGAATCATACTTCATTGATGGCACAAATGTTAACTACTATATTCTTCATCTGGAATAAATAGCTCGGTAGGATTCAAACTGCACAACAGATACATTATGTGTGTGCCTGTATGTATAACTGTGTATGTGTGTAGTCAGAAGCGCATGACTTTAGGTCCTACTGTCATCACTGAAGTCTGTGGAGAACAAAGTTTCACATTTGTACATGAATACACAGCAAGTTCATACAGCCCTGCCAATATCTTGTTCCCAATATACACTGATGATGGGAAGGATGGTGCCCAATTCACAGCTCAAAGATGGGATGTGGAGGAGTCATGAATATTCATTGCACTCCTTATAAAGTACTACAGCTGTAGGCTGCTGCAGGAGGACTATAATATATCTCAGTATAATTCTGAGGCTTTGAACAGTCTAGCCATGGCTGTCTCCAGCTTGACTGGCATTCCATGCACTGGAAAGTAATGCTGGCATCATTATAATGATCTGCCATAAAGTGTTCTGTGACAGTATAAAAGACAAACAGTGTTCTCTTGCTAGTGTAGCAGTCAATGTGTGTATGTGTGTGTGTGTGTGTGTGTGTGTGTGTGTGTGTGTGTGTGTGTGTGTGTGTGTGTGTGTGCTTAGTCAGAAGAGCATGAGTTTGTGTTCTACTGACATCACTCTGGTTTCATTGAGGAAAAAAACACAGTTGTTCATGCCTACACAGCAATTTAATTCAGCCATTCCAATAGCTTTTTCCCAACATACACCATTGATGTTATCTGCTATAAAGTGTTCTGCAATGGTATAAAAGTCAGACTTGTGCTGTGGTGCTTGTGTTAAGTACTGTGTTCTTTAACTTAGGTAGGGGTTCTAATCTCACTGTGGTCAAGTTGTGTGTGTTTGTCTGTGTTCAGTTAATTCTCTTCCTGGAAACCATTTTAGAACAACATGTGAGACACATTAACTAACTTCTTCTTAGCAGACATTGATGATGTCATCTGCTATAAAGTGTTGTCAGACAGTTTGAAATTCAGACTTATGCTGTGGCATTAAGTACTTTGTTCTATAACTAGGTAGGGGTTCTAATCTCACATCAGTCAACCTCTGTGTGTATGTTCATTTAACTATCAGTCTGGATACAATTTCAAAACCACATGTGAGACTACAGGTTTATCATGCACTCCTGTCCACTTATTATTATCAACATGCACCTATTTTATTTATGTATCATTTGTTAACCAAAAAACTCCAACTTGGAATGAACCAATTTTCAGCAGAGGCCCAGGGGGAAACACTCTAGACACATGGCTTTGTAATGTGGAAGGAAACCGGAGCACCTGGAGAAAACCCACAGGAATGCATGGAGGACATGCAGACTCCACACAGAAGGCACCCCAACTGAGAATCATACCAGAAAACTTTTTTCTGTGAGGCAACAACGCAAACCGCAGCACCGTTGTGCCGTTTATGATGTGATCCCCTCTAAAGGTTACTCTAACATTGGTGTATACTAGAAATCCAGGAACTTAGATGAATGGTCCCACCAAGAAAAGAGCAATTCCAAACATTGGAGTATGTCAAAGGTGAGACCAAAATGAAGCTAAATGAATAGAGCAACAGACACTTTATTGTACCAAGCACTTTCACAGCACCATAACACTGCTTCTTCAGATTAGAAAACACTCAATAAAAAACAAGATTTATATAGGTACAATTAAAAGGCATGGTCCAATAAAAACTTCACAGTCATTAAAACATCAGCATTACATCACAATCAAATGGATAGCTTTTAACGAAATAGTCAACATAAGCTATCAACCAGTAAAAAACAAATGAAAAAAGCAAACAGTAAAAAACAAAAAAAAACAAAAAAAAAAACATGACAGCATAGGGCTTCATTTTGGTCTCATGTTTGACATAGTCTACTGTTTTTAATCTGACAGTGTTACACTCAGATATATGTGTTGGCATGAGTGTTAACTACTGGGTTCTCCAGCTTGTGTAGCTGAATAGTTTGTGGTTCTACTGTCACAGCAGACCACATGTATATGTTCTTTCAAATATGAGTGGGTAGACCATTTTATACCAAGATGTGAATCCTCCCAACATCTTTTTAACAACATACAATGATGCTGTAACCTTCTAAGATGTGGACTGTGACAATGTAAAGTCAGACGTTTGTGTTGGTGCTAGGGTTGTGTTATATGGAATCCAATTTGTATACCTACGCAGCCTGCTATTCAAATCTGACCTTATTCAATTGCTATGTGTGTGTGGTTGGTGATATATTGCTGACAGTATATGATCTTCTGAATTTCATTTCATTTGAATCCCACTCAGGAAAATCTTTAACATAGCCACATTAATTCAATATTCCCTAATTCTTTCTGCCAACATGATTTGCTTCCTGCAGAACCATGGATAATGCCATCCTCTCATAGATGTATACATACATTGTAAAGAACAACCCTTCCAGGACCCTCAGCAAGCCATTTGCAGACCACTGAATGTGTGATTGCTAATTCTGTCATGGGGTTGTGCATAAGTCACATATGGACAGGGGCAGTATGTAATACAATGGTAAACATATGTACATATTCACACAGCCTTAATATCTACTATAATATAGATATGGCAATTTTAGTTTAAAGTCTATAGTAATGGCTAGAATTGTATGTGATGTGGGCCATTAGCATAGTAATGTCCTATGACCATATGAAGATTGCACATGTCAATGTTCCTGCCATCCATATGAGCTGTGTTGAGCCGTGGGTGTAAGGTAGCTCTACAAAAGTGTATTCCAATCTGTGATTTGAGGTAATGTATTGAATGATACTGCTGCCATTTTATTACATGTTTTTTTCCATAACAGCTGTAGTAATATGCCTTTTGAGGACTGTTGCCATGGGATGATGCTATGTACACTGCTGCCTTAATAAGGCATGTGTTCCTGTAGTGCAGTATATTACATTTCTACACATTTCTTATTCAGCCATCTAAGTGGCACAAGCTGTATGGCACATATGTGCTTGTGTATACCTACAACTGCATATGAACTATATTTGCTTTTTTAGTGGTGGTATGACGTTTGTTTACAAATATATTAAATACAAGTGTGTCCAGTAATGATCCTTGTGGGACTGTGACTTTCCCAAGAAGGAAAGAGGAAAATTCTTGTTTCCATTTTAGTGGCTGCTGTCTGTGAAATAGCTATGAAACCAGGTGAGAGATGATTTACTTAGACTTAGGGAGAAGAATTCACTAAGACATTTTTGATGGGAAACTGCATCAAAAGCCTTTGACAAATCCAAGAATAGTGCTGATACTAAGTGGCCATTATTTCTATTGTGGTTGACAGCATTGGTAAACCTGACAAGAGAAGTAGTTCTGCTATGATTGGGATGGAAGCCATGTTGGATCATAGAGAGAAGATTATTTTTGGTAAGATAACTGAAAATCTGGGAGTGAATACATTTTTCTAGTAATTTTGATAGTGGTGGTAGCATAGCTATAGGTCTATAGATGTAGAGGTCAGTCAAATGTCCACCTTTGTGGGGTGGAATGATGAAATATTTCTTCCAGATGGCTGGGACATGATTTTCTGTTATGGATCAGTTAATTAGAATAGAAACAGGGAAGGCTAGAGCTTTAGAAATGAGTTTTAGGTATTATGTTGGCATATTGTCTGCTGTTAAGGTTGTTGGTTGAGGTTTTGTAGTTATTTTTTATGGTGATATTTGGGACTCGTTGGAAAAAAGAAGGATATGCTATTGCTATCAGATAAGTATGGGGTAGTCAAGGTGGTGTGAGAGCTTTGTTTAGTAAGAGAGAGTACTGAGTTTTTAAAGTGAGAGTTGAACTGGGTGGCTATATTATCTGGGTTGTTACTGGTTATTGGTGTGGGAGTAGTTTGTATGTGGTGGAGTGCTTCTTTTTGTAACTGAAGGACTGGAATAACTTAGGTTTGTTTTGGTATGTTGACTGAAGATTGAAGAAATAGGATTTTTTTGTGTTTTTTAACTTTTTTGCAAGATATCAAGTACTGATATGTTGATAGTTGGACTGAGTTTTGTCTTTGGACTATATTTTCCATGCTTTGTCTCTTTGAAGAAAAAATTGCCTGCTGTCTTTTGTTAAACAGGCTGTAGGGTTTGACTTGACTATCTTAACTCTGAGTAGCACTTGATTTTGAGGATGTTTAGAAAAAATATTATTGAAATGGGTTACAACATCATCTAGTGGGCATGGTCTTTAGGATATTCAAGCTGTAGAACTTGATTGTGGAGAAGAAGTCACTTAAATTAAAGTATTTTATATGTTGCACCTATTTGTAGGCTACCTGTTTACATATGTTGGAATTGTCTGCGATCTATGAGGTTAGATACTGAGTGATATGGTCTTAAGCAGGTAATACTATTGTGATGGATTGTATAGGGAGGATGAATGTGTGGAAATGGTTGTCATATACAGTTATGTATTTAAGCAGAATTGTGAGGTCATGAAAATGGAGGAGTGCACTGGTATTAAATGTGTGCCTTTTGGGGGTGACTGGGCATTCAGAGGTGGAGAGGCAAAGCGAGTCACACATTCCACTACAATGGGAGACAATCAGTTTAGGCCTTCTCAAACCCAGTGGCTCTGCACATCCAGCCCATCAAAGGTAAACAAATGGCCAGAGTCAGACTTTTGCTGTGGCTGTCAAAAGGTAAAAACTAAAAGTGAAGGTACAGCACTGTATACTAGTGATAAGGCAAGCACCACTGGGTGCTCAAAGATGCTTAAATATGGAAGCAGACTGCATAGAGGAAGACTACATCAGCAAAAACACATGTAAGTCATTTATGCCCTCTGCACATACAGTATTGGCTGTGCCAATGTTGTTAATACTGAAGTTCTGTGAGAGACGAAACACAAGCAGCTGCTACAATCACCTAAATTATATAAAACAATAAAGATGCAGGGATAGGTAGATTGCACATGCCTCCGAATTCTGGTGTGTAACTTTTCCCTTCACCGATGGGGGGTGGGGGGGGGGGGCGGTCAGACGTTAATGTAGCTCCTCTCCTGCCCTTGAATTCCTCCTATGCTGTAATACTGTGGTTGGCACCTATTACAACAGTAGCAAAAGTTTTTAAATATTATTATTCTGGCCTAACAATGAATCCCTGCCCCCAAACTGTTTTTCCAACCCTAGCTGTTTAGGGAAGAGACAAATAGCCCAGGAAATTAAAAGACGTGAGCATTAAGGAGCATTCTGCTAGCAGGTAAACAGGCCAACCATGTGGAAAACATATATTTAGTTGGACAATTAGTATATTGATACAATGACAGGCTCTGTCTCTTTCTGTGTGTGTGTCTGAAAGGTAATATATATATATATAGGTCCCCTTCAGTAGATCAGTAGATGGAACTTTTAAATGTTCGAAGATGATATGGCCGAGACCATAACATCGAACATTTAAAAGTTTGAATAGACTGAATGGAGATAAGTGTACAGTGCAGAATGGGAAGATTTCCCTTTTCCGCAATGTAGTGTGATCTCAGAGTTGGTATATTTAAGTAGCGGGGGGTGTGGGGAGTACAGCGGGGCTTGCCCCCCTGCTATGCAGGTTTAGTTTTGTTTTTTTTTTAATTTTTTTTATTTCTTCAGTTTTCAAACTTTTAAATGTTCGATATTATAGTCTCGGCCATATTGTCTTCGAACATTTAAAGGTATAGATATAGGTATAGGTATAGGTATAGATATATATATATATAGAGAGAGATAGATATGGGTCTACTTCAGGTGATCAAAATTTTAAAAGTTCAAATATTTTATAAAAACAGTAAAACAAAAGAAAAAAATGAACTGAATGTTTTTAGCAGGGGGGGGGCCCATAGACCCTCTGCTATTTTAATATACCAACTCTGAGATCACACTAAAGTGCAGAAAGGGGAACTCTTCCCATTCCATGCAGTATGGAGATCTCCATTAAGAAATTTCGAACTTTTAAAAGTTTGATCCTATGGTATCGGCCATATGAAAGTCGACCTTTTGAAAGTTCGATCATATGAAGGGGACCCATATGTGTGTATATATATATATATATATATATATATATATATATATATATATATATATATATAGTTTATTATCAAAATGTAGAATGGCACAGGTGAAATTGGAATGGTTGAATGCATTTTTTCCAGTTTCCATAATGCCGTTCTAAGAAAGTTCAAATCCACATTAGCAAATGGTACTGTGCATTTGCTAATATGGGATCAACTATCTGATAACATACTGCACTATAGTGGAGATTAGGAAATTTACCCTTTTTCTCACTGAAGTGCGATCTCAGAGTTGGAATATATAATAGGTGGGGTTGTAGGAGGGTGCAAAAATCATTAAAGGTAACACAGACTTTTGACATTGGAACTTCCAGTGTTGAAATATCAATTCTGTGGTTACATTTTCCAACATTTTGGTACTTCTGTATTATCAAATTTGCAAAATGAATTTGATCAAAATGTGGAAAAATGTTTTGATTTTCAAGTGCAATATTTTCTCTCTGCTATAGGTATTAAACGTGACTGTGATAAATCTATATCAGACCCTCCTTGACCTCATGTTCCCCTGCAGGAAAAATTGTTCCACAAATACCCAGTTATAGTGCCTAGGTCTTCATCAATAGGTAATTCAGACAGGTTGCCTAAATGGTTTGCATTCCAGTGTACCCTGCACTTCTATATGAGTATTATTGTGGTAAAAAATGGGAGAATGTATTAAAAAGCAGGAATGGACCAGGAAAAAGTACAGTATGTTGCTCGAAAGGGAAAGAAGAGATTCATTTCTAATGATGGAGAAAAGAGATCAGACTAAACAGGAAAATCATTGAAACAAATCTGTGGCAGCTTATACAAAACATGAGAGCCATTGCAATAACCTAGAAAGATAACAAATAATATTAATAACTGTTCAACAATGTATGCATTCAGTTAGAATTGAACATCATACTGTAAACAGTCCATTCAAGTCTTAGGTTCATAGGTTCATAGATATGCACTAGGCTAATGGCCCTGGAGCCTTTACAAGCCTGGCCCATAGGATTACCCTGGCATCATGCCACCTGACCTTAGTTCCCAGTGCCTCTGTTGAGTAGAGCCACTGGAGTGATCCCCGGGTGAATTTTCTATTTCCCATTTACTCGTCAAGACTTCACTTGAAGAGGGCCAGTGAGGTGCTCTGTTTGACATATATGCGAAGTCTATTCCATAGCATGGGCAGTCTCTGGGTTATGAACCTGTCCCTCCAGCATGTTCTGTTGATTGTAGTAATGAGGTTGAGGTCTCTGGAGTGTATGGTGCAGAGGGATTGGGATTTCTTTATATGTAGCATTTCTAACAGAGCTGGGACAGACATGACTTTGTAAGTCAAGCAGAGATCACTTCTGAGTAGGTGATATGAGACAGAGAATATTTATTTTATTTATTTTATTTTACATTTGTTGACCGGGCTAGTGTAACTGGATATATTTCCATTTTCAGTAGAGGCCCGGGGAGAAAAGCTCAAACATAGCACAAAATGAAATATACAATTGTATAACAAATAAAGTAATAGGTATTTGGAATAAAGAGAAAGGTTATAAAAAGTACAATACTAAGAAGGTGAGTATAAAGTCATATAACAGTCATGTGATCATTTGATAAGAGAGATACACTATAGTTCATTGTTAGTTAACATAAATACTTGTGGTTATATAAGTTTTACAATGACCAGTTTCTAGCATACAGAGGGGTATGCAGAGTATGATTGTGTATCCATAGGCAGCATGAAGATAAAAATAGGAAAGGTAGTAGATTAATCCGGGTTAGTGCAGGGACATAGCTAGAGTGATTTTAGGTGACTTTTGAGTTTTTGCTTAAAGAGTGACAGTGAAGGTAGTAGTGTTAGATTGGTATGTAGAAGGTTTCAGTGTTGCCCAGCAGTCACCTGACAAGTTATTGGACTTACTTATGCTAGCACGTAGTTTACTCGAAGAGCGTAGGGAATTCAGATTATTATAAGGGGTAATGAGGTTAGCAAGTATTGGAGTATTATTTGGTTGGTAAAAGATTTTATGAGCAATGGTGAGTTGGGAAAAAGTTAGCACGTTAGAGAGTTCAAGCCAGTCTAGCTGCTTCAGATTCAGACAGTGGTGTGTTCGAAATGCATTACCAGTGGCAAATCTGGCAAAATTGTTATAGGAGTCAGATAGTTTGAGAAGATTATTTTTCTTTAGATTAGTATAAATAGGAGAAGCATAGAGAAGAGTTGAGATTAAGTGAGAGCGGGCAATGGTGGTTCTAGCTATGGGAGTTAGGAAGGGTTTGATTCGATATAAGGAGCCCATTTTTCTGTTCACTGTTTGAATGGTGTTATTTATATGGTTATCAAAGTTGAGGTTGTTGTCAATTGTGACTCGTAATAGTTTGGTCATAGGATCGGGAAAGATGAGGGTACCATTGTTAGATTTAATAGAGAAGTTTATAGGAGAGGACCTATTGGTAGGAGTAAAGAATAGGAGCTTGGATTTTTTGGCGTTCAAAAGGAGACAGCGTTTCAAGAACCAATCTTCTACTGAGTTGAATACTTTTTGAGTTAGCGAGTGTAGATCAGAAGTGGAGGTGGCAGAACATATACGTGTGGAATCATCGGCATATTGAATGCAGGTGGCTTCAGGGACTGCTACATGAAGGTCATTGATGAATAGTGAAAAAAGAAGAGGTCCTAAAATAGAGCCCTGGGGGACTCCAAGGGTGACTGGCAGGTGGGATGAAAGTTTATTTTCCCAGAGAACTGCCTGTTGCCTATTGTTAAGGTAAGACTTGAACCACTGTATAACTGGGGTATCTAGAGCAAGAAGTTCAGGAGTATTTATAAGCAGTGGATGATTAACCATATCAAAAGCCTTTGAAAGGTCGATGAAGAGAGCAGAAGAGAGGATGTTGGTATTATGATTCTTATAAATGGAGTCAGTGAAAGATAGTAGAGCGGTGGTAGTGCTATGAAATGGCCTAAAGCCATGCTGGCACTTAGCCAGTATGTCGTGTTTAGTTAGGTGGTCTAGTAGGTGGTGGTGAATGCATTTTTCCATTACTTTTGCTAAAGGTGATAGTAGAGCTATTGGTCTATAATTAGAGTAATCGTAGGATTTACCACCTTTATGTAGGGGGATGATGTGGGAGATTTTCCAGATGTCTGGAATGATTCCTTCATTAATGGTTCTGTTAAGTAGGATGGATATAGGGAAGGCAATAACTTTGGCTGCTATTTGTAAATATTCAGAAGGTAACTGGTCGGCTGAACGAGTGCAAGGCTTAAGTTTTAGTAAGATTTTGTAGATGAAAGTGGTTGAGATAGGTTGAAATGTAAATGTTGGTAAAGATCCAGCTAAAGAAGATGGGATATTCATATTATCAGTGGAAAGCTGGCTTGCTAGGGATTGTATGGTCTCTGTGAAGTAGGTGTTGAAGTTATTGGCCATTTGATGTGGGGTATTATGATCAGCATCATGAGGGGATGGTGTGCTAGAGTGACCAGGGTAAAGGAGCCTATTAATGTTAGTCCAAAATTTCAGAGGATTCTTTGGTGTGTTTGTTGTAGCTTACAATAGTAGTTCTTTTTGTCAGAGAGTATAGCTTTTTTAGTTGTATTTCTTAGCTGTCTAAAGGTTTATTGTTCAGGGGAGGTTCTGTTAGTTCTCCATTTAGCCCAAACTTTGTATCTAAGTAGAATTTTTTGTCTAGTCTCTTTTGTAAGCCAGGGGGCTGGTTTGGATTTTATTCTAATAGATCATTTAGGTGCATGCACATCATGGTTTAAGTGCATGCACATCATGGTTTAGGTGCATGCACATCATCGTTTAGGTGCATGCACATCTAGGATTGCTAGAAATTTAGAGTTAAAATATTTGACAGCCTCATCTAGTGGGAGTATTTTTAGAGGTTTCCAGTCACATGCATTGAGTTCATTTTGGAATAGGACAGGGTTAAAGTGTTTCTTTGTTCGTGAAATCCTGTAGGTAGGTGTATTAGAGATGTCATTCCTTTGTCTCATAATATAAGTTAGAGTATGATCACTTAGATCATCTGGTAAGGTTCCTACATTATAAGTATGAGGTTGTTTATTTATAAGTATCCAGTCTATAGTGCTCTCTTTTTTGATTGGTTTATTGATTCTGGTAGTCGAGGTGATAGTTTGAATAAAGCCATGGAGATTAATATGTGCGGAAGGGTTGTTAGTGTTGAAGGTTTTCCAGTCAGTGTTAAAGTTACCTAGTATTATTGCTTCTTGTGGGTAAGTTGACGACACCCAGCTAAGAATATCTGCTATTATAGTGTTGTTATTACCGGGGGGTAGGTAGATACAGATCACATAGAGGGATTTGTTGGGGTTGATTTGAAGTTTGGAGATGAGGACTTCAGCCTTACTGTCCAAAGGTGGGTTACTAGTTACAGAGGAGATCTGTAGGCCACTTTTATAGAGGAGTGCTACTCCCCCACCCTTACATTTTAATCAGTCTTGTCTCAATATGTTATAGCCAGGGGATAATTTCATTATTCTTAGTTCCAGGTTTTAACCATGTTTCTGTATGTCAGAAAATGCCGAAGGAGTGAATATCAAGGAGAGCATGAAGGTGGGCAATTTTGTTATTGATACTGCAGATATTGAGATGTGCTATAAGTAGTGAGTTGGCGAGAATTTGGTTAAGGTTGGCAGGTTTGGGGAAGTCGTGCAGTGAATATTTACTATAGATGCATTGGTTGGGCCAGGATTAGGGTGTATAACCCCATCCCTTAAGGTAGGGCTTTGTGGTTTAGATATTGGGTTGTGTGAATAGTTACTTAGAAGTTTCCATTTTCTTATTAAAAGGTTGTTGTACTTAATGTGTGTGCATCAATGGTATTGAGGTGATATATAGCAGGGAGTGGAGATGATGTTAATGTGTGTATGGGAGTGAGAGGATATCAACAGTGGTTGTTTGTTTTGGAGGGAGATTGTGGAGGGAAAGATTGGACTTTTCAAAATAGGTTAGGAGATAGGCTGAGGTCAGGACAGGTAAAGATATGGTTAAGAGTATTAGGTTGGTTAGGATAACTTTTACATATTGTTATATATAACTATACAAATACAAAGGAGGTTGAGAGGGATAAGATAATAAAAACTGGTAGGAGTGGGAGAGACTTAGGTAGAGGAAGGAGTAGTGCTATTTGGGAAAATAGTACTATAAGTAGTAATACTAGAGAGAGAGTTAGAGGAGGAGGGTGTGGCTAGGTGGAGTAAATTGTTTCGAGCGATTAATTGGTTGGATGAATGAGGGGGTGTGGTTTAGGAAGTATAAGTTTAGGACCACTGGGGTGGGTGGGATTTGGGGGTAGGGTAGGGGAGCAGAGTGGGCCCACAGGGTGAATGGAGCAGGTTCCGATACAGACAGGTTTTTAGGGAGAACATTCAGTGAAGAGGGAATTAAATCTAATGTAAGGTACCTAGGAGTTGAGAGATTAAGATAGCATAGTGAAAGGAGAGCTGTCTAAGGGCTGATTCAGAGATAAAGAAATAGGTTCAGGAGTAACAGAGGTAAGAAGGAGTCAGAAAGGGTTTAAAGGCTGATATTCAGGAGCAAGGTAAGTGAGATAAAGAAATAGGTTCAGGAGTAACAGAGGTAAGAAGGAGTCAGAAGGGTTTTAAAAGCTGATATCCAGGAGCAAGGTAAGTGAAGGAAAAAATAGGTAGAATGGTATTGCAGGTAAGGTAAGTAGGATCTACCATAAAGGGTTTTAGAGAGACTAGATAGAATGGTTATAGCAGGTAAGGTAAGTAGGATTTGCCTAAAGGGTTTTAGAGAGACTAGGGGTGGTAGAGGTGAAAAAAATAGATATGTAAATTGCAAGCAGGGGTGAGAGTTTTAGGTGAGAGGTTAAGAAGGGTAAAGGGAATGTAAGTATAGAGACAAAGTAGGAGGATTAATTCTAACAGGCAGGAGGTATTATAAGAGAGACTATGGCTGCTGATAGTCCTGCAGAGAACGCTTACTTAAACAAACTAAGACATGATTATATTACAGTTTAAGACAAATAGGAGTATATGTACATACTTTCAAATGACTAATTCCTGCATCTCAAGGCAATGAAATATGGGGAAGACAAGTCTCTTTCCAATCTCAGGAGTAGGTATTCAGGTATCGGTATTCATGGTTGACACTGGGCCTCCAGTATTTAGCAGGAGACTGAAGCTGGTGGGGGGTGTATACTGGCAGATGGGTTGCTTGCTTAAAGGAGGGAGAAAGGAAAAGGTTAAGTAAACTGCTCCATGGATACCCACACAAATTTACAGCAACAGCAGTATCACTCTGAAAAAGTTAGAAGCATTATATACACAAAAGATTGCAGTGTGTCAGCCAGTCATAAACTATAGCACATATTAAATATAGGTGTTTAAATGATCAAGATCAATAAGTAGGTTTAGGATACACTGTAAACAAAATACTTCAAAGTAGCAGTATGCATAAACTAAAAAGCATATTTAAACAACATACATTAATATCTTTAGAATGGCACGTAGGCACCATTGGTAGCTTAAAATGGCACTTAGGCAACAGTACTTTATCAGCAATAAGCAGCTGGCTAGAGTATGGAGTAGCTAGGCAACCTCTGAGTTAAGACATTCAAGTTAACCAAAGTAAATACTTTGATGCAAGTCCAGCACTTCATCAACTAGGAGCCTAAACAGATATGCAGTTAAACAGCTGATAGAAATAGAGCAATGCCAGACTTCAGCATATCCTGAGGGTAGAAGCACTGGGGTGAGAGTTTTGCAGGACTAGTAAAGAAATTAATATAACAGTTGAAAGGGTTGGAGTTTTTTGAGTTTTTAAGGCCTAGTATCCTCTTTGTGAGGTATTTTTGTGGCCTCTCCAGTTGGTGCAGGTGTCTAGTGAGGTACATACCAAATGAGGCATGGTACTCGACGATTGGCCTAATGAAGGAAGAGTAGATGGATGCAAAACCCTTAGTAATGAGATGTGCCACATAGAAGGACTTTCTGACCATATTGGCAATGTGGTCAAAAGAGAGGTTGCTGTCAACCTGTGTTCCCAGTTCTTTTATAATGCCTTCTGTGTTCAGTGGACTACTATCGATGTGATAATTCATGGGAACTGGATTTTTCCTAAAGGGGATGATGACACATTTTTTGGCATTGAGAATAAGCCATGGTCCTGACACCAGTTGTTGGTCTCATTGAGGCCTTTCTCTAGCAACTTGAAGCATAAAATATCAAAACCTGATTCCCCTTTTACGGTTTAGTACACAAGTGTTGAAAAACAGTCAACTAAAGGACAAAACTCATTGTTAACGAAGTTAGCAGGTTAGAACAGAAAGTGATGATACAGGTTAGAATGGAGAATAAGAGATATCTGCACAGAGTAATGATCTAAGTGTTTATTGATTTGGCATTTTACTGCAGAAATTGTAAATACAGTCACACTGGAATATATAGAATTTTGGTAAGGGCAAATTTAAAATTTGTGTTCTGTGTCTAGTCTCAAAGACACTGTAAAACGTAAATACTTTTAAAATGGAGAGTATATTTTAGTATTTAGCCATCTGCATAATGGCAACAATAATAGTAATAGGGCATTTTGTATTTTTTATTTGTTACTGTTTTGTCAATATATTTAATCATGCAATGTTGTACTTAAATTATTTAAGGAGGTCTCAGTTCTCCGAAGAACTTTTTTGTAGTTTGTAAGATGAAAATTCTAATGGTAGTTTTTTTTAAGTATTTTTATTATCAATTAGGTTCAGAAGTATTTTCAATAAATACAGTTTTCTTGAAGAAACAGAATAGGACAGAACAAGAGCGCAATAGTCATTCCTTTGCATGTTTCTTAGTCAAATACTTAGCATAGATGGGACATCTGCATTAGTGTCCCCTACCAACCTATGCAACACTGCACAGGCACTTACAGACACCCCCCACACACGCATAAACATAGAGAGATGCGCACACACACACACACACACACACACACACACACACACACACACACACACACACACACATGCATCCATGCATACGAGTGTACACATATGCATGCAGATGCACACACATCACTGAAGCTTAACACTTTTATTTTTTATTTTATTGCATTAACTGCAATGTGTGGGCACTATGAAATAGCATGATTTGTCTCAATGATGTGCTGTGAAATAGCATGGTTGTGTTTGTCTTTAAATCACTCTTGTGTGCTATTCTTATGCAGGAGTAAGGCTCTGTGGCAGAAACATGGCTCATATCAGAGTAATGCTCCATGCCAGAAACATGGCAAATACCAGAGTAAAGCTCAGTGGCAGAACATGTGGCTAATTTATGTTAGGCATACCCTGGCAAAGATGCTTGTGCATGAGGTGTTATCCAACTGAGTACTGCACAATTATTTGTCTTTGGCTTCATATTGCTGTAGCGCTATGCACAGTTATAGTGCACCGAGCAAACATACTACAAATAGGTTTGTACAGTGTGCTGTTTCTTTCTGAATACCCACCTCTATATCATCCTCTGTTTTGTACATTCTTTGTTTTAACTCTGGTTCTTAGGAATATGTTCCTTTGTTTGATACTCTGTTTAATTTTTATGCTTCCAAAATAATCTCATGTAAGGGTATGCCCACGTGTTTACATTGTTACTTTGTTTTCTCTTTGCATGTATTTGTTTACTTTAAAGAGAGATTGCTGTGACTCGTATATCAATTGGATCTGTAGACTTTGAGGGGCTTTTTTTGCCAAATTTGAACAAAATGCATCTGATCAATTTCCTGAATGTAATTGTATGTTGTGCAATTGTACATATCAAGTAATGCTTTTCTCTTATGGCCATTGTGATGACTGAACAAGGTCTGTTGACCAACTCACTCACCTGGTTAAAAAAGTTAAATAAATAAAAATAAATATACCATTATCAAACTTTCTTGAATATCATGTGCATAACTTCTTCTCTTTGCATTAGACTGAAACTACTGCCTTTTACCCATGATTGAAGTGTCTCACAAAGATAAGATTATAATGCATTGGGAAAGCAGCAGTGCTGCTATTTATCATATCAGTAATATAAATAAGAGTACAATTCAAACAGAAATATCTGTATTACTATACCTGATGCATTAAATAAAATGATTCAGTAAATTGATAGCAGGATAAAACTCAGTATCACAGTTCTATACTATAGAGGTGCAGGATACAGTGGAATACATATATGTTATGGCAACCTCTCTGATTTATTTACTAATGAAGATGTAGGTACTATAGCTGGCTATTTAAGGAACTATTTGTCCTGCAGAGGAACACAAGGTCAAGGATGGTCTGATTTAGATTAGTCATAGTCATGTATAATGGGTCTATGTCAGACAATCAACTTTTCAGAAACTGAAAAAAATATCAATGAGACCATAAGATCGTGTTTTCAAAAACTGGAACATGAAAACGAAAAAAAAAAAACAAATACCCCCCAAAAAAATCTACCTATTTTTTCATGTTTTTGCAGGGGGAAGGCCGCCATGCACCCCCCACACTCCCTGCAAATTATATATACCAACTCTGAGATCACACAACAGTGAGAAAATGAGTAAATTTTCTGATCCTCGCTGTACCATGATCTCCATTCAAAAGCATTGAGTTTAAACTCGATTGTATAGTCTTGACCACAGAGAGTTCACATTTCTGAAAGCTCGATCAACTGATAGAGACCCATATAATACCTATAGCAGACAGACTATGTTATACTTGGTTTTGTTTTTGTTGTTTATTTCTGTATGTAAGATAATTATGTTCTACCTGCTAAGAGGCATAGTTTCTATGACATTTTATGTCCAGTTTTAAGTAGAATATATATATATATATATATAGAGCATTGCATAGCAAACTGATGCATGTTGTTTTCATTAAACATCCATTCATTTTGGTTTTGTGAAGGGCACTCTTCACCGGGGTGATATAAGGTTATTTGGAATGTTGACAGTATGGTATCCTGGTTCTGTGGCATGGATGGATAGAGGTGTAACTGTGACCCCGATGTACCAACTTTGATTAGTGGCTCTGACACTGGTGGAGGCAGGCAGAGAATAATGGGCAGTAGTGGCAATTTTGGGCATACTGACTCCAGGAGGGAGGGTAGCATTTCTACTTTTGATCAAACACTCTCTTTGTAATGGCAGTATTGCCATAACTACTGATTTTGGCATATGATGGCCAGGGCCAGCCTTAAGAAAAATGAAGCTCTAAGCAAAAAATATCTCCTTTGTGCCCATCCATACTGCTCAACCAATACTGGCCTATTCAGATTATACATTACTTTATTTTATTCCCTTTTCTCATGGTTTGGCTTAGTTTTCATTTTTTTCTTGCAGTTATTCATTCACTTAGACAACATGTGCCATGTCCTGGGTTTGAGCCTTGCAGAGTCTGTTTATTTTAGGGTGGGGGGTGGGGGATAGCTTAATTGTTAAGGTGTTTACCTTGTAGACATAAGGTGCAGGGTTTGATTCTTACATGGGGTAATTGGTTAGGCTTAAAAAATGGCCCACAAGGGCAGTTAGCCTAGTACTAACCTATGTTGTACTTAAGCAAGACTGCACTTTGATTACTGTGGAGGAAACAACTATATTAAACTGGGGGCTCTGGGGGCCACAAGGCTTCTAGAAGCAATGGTGATTATAAGTGGCCTGATGTGCATTTAAGAGTTTTTTAAACAAACTTTTTCATCCAGTGATTCCTTGAACAAAAACTATTATCAGAGTAAGACATTTAGGTCCCGATTCCAAAAGACTTGCTGTCAGTGTAAGTGACCACTTACACTGAGAGCAGGCTGACCGACAGCAATGGTTTGGAATCTGGCCCCCCAGGATAAGCTTGTTTATAGTTAGACCTTACACAGACATAAGCCACTTACTCTGGGAGTAGGTATTTTGGAATCGGGACAGACTTACACTGAGAGCAACTGTTTTGGACTCTGAACTTTAGACTTACTATTTGACTTTTTTTCTCTGGTCCTTTCAGCACACACTAACTGATGAGACTGCACTGTAGTGATTGAAGTAGAAATAAATGCATTATACCAGGAAAGTTATGGGGTTTGTAGGTGCTCTGAGATGCATTTTAGATGTTTTTTCTTTTTTAAATAACCTTTTCATCCAATCATGGCCTGAATAAAAACTTTGATTAGAAGTAAAATTCAGTCTTAATCTTCAGCTTTGTTTTTTCCTGCATCCTTTCAACACACCCTAACTGAACAATAATAAACCTAACTGTAATAATTAAATTAAGCTGGTGGACAGGTAGACAAAACCCATGGGGTTATAGATGTTCTGATTATCATTTTATACATTTATTCCAAATCTTTTCATCCAGTGATGGCCTGATCAAAAATTATGCATACAGAAAGGAAATTCAAAACCACTTTTTATTTCAAGGAAGAAATGAGTTGTACCCAAGTTTTAATGTTCATAGCTGACCAAACATCCAGTGGCATAGCTGAGGGAGGGGGTCAAAGGGCGAGAGGGGATGTCCATCTCGGTGGCACTTTTGGCACTGTCACTTTAATTAAAAAAATACTGTTTTTGTTTTATAAATGCTTTCTTCTTTAAGAATGGTCCAGTGCCATGTCATGTCTGTGCATGTGTTGTCAGATAGACATGCTGTTCTTTTCTGTGCGTGCAATTTTAAGTTCAGTAGTGCATTTCACACATGCAATTTTAAATACAGTAGAGGATCAATCATCCTTCTTAAGAACTACATCTAATATTCTTGTAAGTCTTCAGCCTGGTGTGTGTGTACCTCAGTTAGGGATACTTGGAGATCGGTGTTATTTAGGCTCAAACCTTGTACCTTAGGTGCAAGAAACAAGAGCCTGAATTCTTTACCCCTACCACCACTTGTGATAATAGGAACTAAGTCCACATAATGTTTGGCTTGGCTCATACTTTTGGTCTGTTTCTCTTAAAATTTGTAGTTTTCTGGCAAATCAATAAGGACTGAATTCACTATATAATGAAAGCCATTTAAGTTTCAGTCTTTCTGTCTTTCAGAAAATGCATGGTAACACAAAACATTGTATTTAAGCAACTTTAAGATTATACAAGTAATGTTTAAAATGCGTCCTGGGTTTTTGGCCTTTATCCTCCCCGTCATAAATTTTTTTTTTTTATTTCCAGATTTCTTGTGCTGCAAAGTTGAGAGATATAGTTAAGTGTCAAGTGCATTTTACATTGAGCTGAGAGCTTCAAGGGAAGAGTTTAGCACTGCTTATGCCAAGTCTGTTTGCAACCTGCAGTTGTTGTTTAGCAAATTATATCACTATTGTGCTAAAGTGCTCAAAAGTATTGTTAGTAGCACAAAAGGTAGTATACTTGCTTTTGAAGCAGAAGACTGTGGGTTCTACTCTCACAGTATATAGATGGATTACTGATTCTGTACTTTGAAAGGTGTGGATGCTGCAGTCCTGAGAATATCCTCCTCTGAAGGAGATACCAAGACTGAAGACGCATTCTGTCGAATGTGTCTTGGTCGAACTTCAAATGTCCAAGACGCAAAATGACGAAGTGGCTTTTAAGCGAATTCTTTCTCTGGGAAAGAAGTTGCTTGGCTGCTTCTGTCACTTCGCCATTTTCGGCACTGTAATGCGATCTCAGAGTTGGTATATTTAAGTGGGCGGAGTGTGGGGGCACTTAAAATAGTGTTTAGTGTTTTTTTTTTTTTTTTTTTTGGGAACAGCGATTTTGTCCCCTGGGAAAAAAATCGCTGTTCTGGGTGTTCGCTTATTACGTTTTCGTTGTTTTGGGATTGATATAACAGCATTCGATCTTTTGATCATTCACTGTTATAATATAAACTCTTTATTTGTAGATGGAACAATGAAATATAAAGTTGTTTGCTATCAGCAACCTCTTCATTAGTCACATATTTTTTTTATGTGGAATGACTTTGATAACCTTTACTTCTGGAGAGGTTTGCATATTTACTGATATTGGTGGATTGTAATGACAGACGTTTGAGTAGACTTTTATGATGTAAATGTTCTGAATTGGGAGTTTAGTCATTATTGGTGCATGCAATTTGTTTCATTGCTTACTGGAAAAATGTTCAAAACAATAAATTTAAAACGTGGTCTAAAGAGTTTCCTGTATTATACAAGGAATGTAATTTAATACAATCAGGAAGGTGAATCAATGAACACATGTATCTTTGCATGGTCCTAAATATGTGTGCAAGGGCATATGATTTGATAACAGCTCAACTTTATCCACTACTGGCCACATGCATTGTCTTTGAATGGGGGTTTCAATGCTTCAGTGAAAGTGAGTTTCAAGGGTAGTTTCCAGTTTCCACCCACCCCCACTGCTCCTATATTTATTCCTCTAAAGCCACACCCCCATCACATCTGTTCCAGTCTAGCAGATCACCTCTTTAACACTCCTAACCCTCCTTATCACATCACACCTGTTACTACCTTACCTCCCATCCCTCCTTGTTACATCACCTCACCTATTTATATATCTCCTTACCTGTTCACAGAACCTTACCTCCCATTCGTCTCCCACTTCTCAATCCTACCATTCCTCCCTTACCTCCCATTCTTCTCCCACTTCTCAATCCAATATAATGTCTATATTACCCTTCTCACACCAAACACAACGATTACTCTTGGTCTCACTCTTTCCTCCTCTAACAACTGCCTATCTGCTAACCTCCTATGAACAACCACTATACTCCACCCTTCTCTTCCCCTCCAAACTCACTTCAACACCACCATTAGCTGTCTCTCTAAACTTCATAAACATCATATCCAAACACAGCTACCTGCTAGCCAAATATCATAGATTAACACACATTAAGTATACCAATCTAAATATTAGAAAATTATTTTACTATTATTGTAAGCTTCACCACCCTAAAAATAGAATATACCTCCACTCCTTACTAGATGGGGACATTCATCCTAACCCTGGCCCAAACTATACCTTTACCACTGTAAACTGCAACCCTAATAACACTAGTACCCAAGCCCCTACCAAACATTCTAACTCACTCTCGATAGCACATCTCAATATACGCAGCATTAACAATAAAATTGCCCACCTATACACCCTCCTAGATGTCCACCTATTTGACATCCTATGTTTATCTGATACTTGTCTAAAACCTACTGTTAAAGACAATGAAGTCACCCCACCTGGTTACAATATCCTGAGACTAGACCGTACAGCCAAAAAGGGAGGAGGGGTAGCAGTCCTTTATAAAGCAGAGATACAAGTAAGCACTGTAAATCTTAGACCACCTTCAGACAATAGGGCTGAAATACTCATCTCCAAATTTCACGTTAACTCGTGTAAATCCATAAATATTATCTGCATCTATCTTCCTCCAGGAAATAACATTAATACCCTTGAAAATATCCTTAACTGGCTTTCTATTAATCTCCCACAAGAAACCATAGTCCTAGGAGACTTTAATATCGACTGGAAGTCCTGTAGTAATACACACCCCACCACCCATATTAACCTATTTGGCTTCTCACAAACTATTAACTCATCTACCAGAAATAATAGATCCAATAACAAAGAAAGTACCTTAGACTGGATACTTACTAATAGTCATCATCAAACATACAAAGTAGGAACCCTCCAAGATGACCTAAGTGACCACTCACTAACTTATATTATCAGACATAAAACCAACCTAACTTACCCAAACACATTCAGGACAGTACGCACCAAAAAGCAATTTAACCCAGAACTTTTCCAGACAGAACTCAAGCAATGTAATTGGCCACCACTAAACTCCCTCCCACTAAATGAAGCAGTAGAATACTTCAATTGCACATACTTAGCCATCCTGGACCACCACGCCCCAACACGCTCTGTTAGAAATAAAGCTGAATCAGCCCATTGGCTCTCAAACGCTACTAGGCAAAAAATCCTTCTCAGAAACAAATCCTGGGCAAAATGGCATACTACTAAGAATCCTACAGACCACCAAACCTTTAGGCAACTTAGAAATAATACAAAACAAAAGCCATTCTGTTAGACAAAAAAAACGTTTACCTCCAATAACAGCAAACCTACCAAAAGAAACCACAAAAATTTTGGACTAGCATTAGCAAACTTCTATACCCAGGTCAATCTATCACACCTAACCCACTAGGCTCTAACCCTGAGAATCCCACACATACTGCTAATGCCTTCAATTCTTTCTTCACAGATGCCATCCAAACACTTGCTGGCCATATATCTCCTGATACCTCAAATCTGCCTACTTCTACTACAAGCCCATCCCCATCATTTCATTTACAACCAGTGTCTACTTCCTTTATTTTCTCCCTTCTCCAAAATTTAAAACCTACCACCCCCTCAGCTGACCAACTCCTGGCAGAATACCTGCAAAAAGGAGCTAAAGCCATTGCCTATCCCATTTTCATTCTGATTAACAGAACCATAAGTGAAGAAATTATCCCATCTATCCTGAAAATGTCTCATATCATTCCACTACATAAATGTGGGAACTCTAATGACTACTCTAACTTTCGTCCTATAGCTCTACTATCTCCTCTTGCAAAAATAATGGAGAAGTGCATCCATATGCAACTACTTAACCACCTACTCCAAACAACTTACTTGCCAACTGTCAACATGGATTCAGACCTTTCCACAGTGCCACCACTGCCCTGCTATCATTCACAGACTGCATTAACAAAAACTGTAACAAAAATATTCTTTCCTCTGCAGTCTTCATTGATTTATCTAAAGCTTTTGATATGGTCAATTACCAACTCCTTTTACATATACTGAAATCCCTTTCACTTGAACCTCTAGCCATAAATTGGTTCAAATCTAACCTAGAACACAGACAGCAGGCTGTACTCTGGCACAATAAACTATCTAATCACCTTCCCATTTCCCTTGGTGTTCCTCAGGGCTCCATATTAGGCCCACTCCTATTTTCCATTTATATTAATGACTTTCACTCAGCAATTCCACATGCCACCTGTATTCAATACGCAGATGACTCTACTATAATTTGTTCAGCCACTTATCCAACTGACCTACAGTCCCTTACCCAAAAAAAATTCAATACTGTAGAACAATGGTTCTCAAACTGCTGCCTCCTCCTAAATCCCCAAAAAACTAAACTTTTACTTTTCACACCAACCCGAAATTCCACCCCTATAAATTTCACACTCATATCTAATAATGGTATTCTCATTTCTCCCGACCCAACCACTAAACTCTTAGGAATAACAATAGATAACAACCTCAACTTTGATACTCATATAAACAGCGCAATAAAATCAGTCAAGAAAAAATTGGGATCCCTCTTTAGAATCAAACCCTTTCTTGCACCAGTAGCTAGGACCGCTATAGCCAGAACTCACTTAATCTCCACTCTACTCTATGCTTCACCTATGTACACTAATCTTTCTAAAAACAACCTCAACAAACTGGCAATATCCTATAATAATATTGCTAGATTTGCCACTTGTTCTCCTTTCAGAACTCATCACTGTCTTAATCTAAAACAACTAGGACGGCTAGAGTTTCTAAACCAGCTTTAATTTCACCAGCTTGCTATAGCCCATAAGACCCTGTATCAACCCACAAACACTCCAATACTCACTATCATCATTACCCCTTACAACAATCTTAAGAATTGATGCTCCTCAAACTGCTGATTAATACTTGCAGATCCAACAACTCAGCAGGAGACTCCCTGTTCTTGAATACTGTTGGAAAGCTATGGAATCTACTACCCACGGAACTCATAACTCTCTTTTCTTTTTAAAAAGAATCTAAAACTATTTCTCAATACACACTGGTTATGCTCCTGTACTAACCCTGACTAACTTTCTTCCTTTACACTAATACATACTCTTCATCTTTATAGACTTATCCTAAAGAATCAATAGACCATGTTATTGCAAATCAAATATATGTATATATGTATATAGTATCATCTCTTGTGCATTACCTTTTACTGTTTACTGTTTGTGTTATGCTCATTATGGGTATTGTATTTTGTATTTTTTATTAACATTTTTTTATTAACAATAGCTGTTTTTTTTTTTTTAAGCGTGGACTGTTACAACTTTCTATATTGTATTTTGTATGTGTCTTGGAGCTTTTCTCCCCGGACCTCTACTGAAAATGGACATGTATCCAGTTAGACTAGCCTGGTCAACACATGTAAGATAAATAAATAAAATAAAAAGATTATGTTTACATATTTCTTTCCCCAAATTATTAACTCTTTCACATTTCAAAAACGCATGCCCAGTAGTCTCATACTCTCCACATTTATTACATATTCCATCTTGCTTTTTCTTATATGGTATATTTAACTGTTAATTTTCTTCATAATTATGGCTTTTTTTATTATCTATTTCTAAATCTTTCCATGGATCAATACAATAAAATGCTTTCATAATATTTAATTACCATTCCTTTCTATTTTACTCATTTTATGTATATATATATATATATATATATATATATATATATATATATATATATATGGGTCTACTTCTTTTGACCTAACTTTCATTTGCCTGACACTCATTTGTCTGAGACCAAATGACTGAAATTTCATTTCTGACACTTCATTTGCCTGACAAGTATTATTAGCAAGAAAATGGAATATGCCCCCTTCCCCACTGCAGTCTGACCCTGGAGTTAGAATATATAGTTAGGGGGGGTGTGTGGGGCACAGCACTTACTTTTCTGTTACTAAGCAATATTACATCAAAAGTTAACAATATCATATGAAATGAAGTGGGGGGCTTCACCACCCACACCCCCCATTCTGGGGGGCTATGCCCCCAACACCCCGCCTAACTATATATTCTAACTCCAGGGCCGCACTGCAGTGGGGAAGGGGGCATATTCCATTTTTTTGCTAATAATACTTGTCAGTCAAATGTAGTGTCAGGCAAATGAAAGTTACGTCAAAAAAAGTAGACCCATATATATATATATATATATATATATATATATATATATATATATATATATATATATGTGTGTGTGTGTGTGTGTGTGTCTGTGTGTGTGTGTATATATATATATATATATATGGTTCTACTTTAGATAAACGAAATACCACATAACCGACAAGACACGACAACACCGAAAACTTACATCACCGACAGCATAAATAACCGACTCTGAAAACGCCGACATTAGTATGCTATGCCTCGCTCCTACCACGTTCCAGGTAATGTGGTAGGAGCGAGAGGCGCTATTAGCATACCAATGTCGGCGTTTTCAGAGTCGGTTATTTACGTTGTCGGTGATGTAAGTTTTCGGTGTTGTCGTGTCGGTTAACTGCTTGTCGGTTATGTGGTATTTCGTTTATCTAAGGTAGAACCATATATATATATATATATATATATATATATATATATATATATATAAGTATATATATATATATATAAATACAATTCTGCTTTGGTACTCTTTCATTTCTTCATCCACAATACTTTTACTTCTTTTTTTTTTTAACTTCCATTCCTTCCCACATTTCTTTGCAATTAAAATATAGTATCATTTCTATCAAATTTTTATTTTTCTTCATAATTCCTTTTATTACCTTATATAAAATTAAAGATGCTACTTATACTATTGGGATTATTTAACCCAATCCTCTTTGCTCTTATTTCATATATAGAATCCCTCTCTTGACTGTATTCAGCCTAGAGCCCCATATAAAACAAAATATAATCATCATTGGTTCATTGTAATACTTATTAGGAATCATATACATGTTAGCAACATAAGCATTTTTCCTATTTCCATGGTGTACAGCAAGTGTGCTACTTTCTATATGAAAAACTAAATGATTTCCAAAAACTAGTCATATCCTTTACTTCTGTGAGTACATTATCCCATTGTTCTTGACTGTATTCATTCCTTCCAAATATTATTCCTAATATATCTATATATTTTTCATTGAACTCAATGCCTCCTATCATACCTTCAGAACCAAATACTTAACCATTTTTTTTATTTATACTTAAAATTGTCATTTACTTCGTTTACCCATACTTTATTTTTAACAATTAAGACAATATCATCTGCATAATTATACATTATTGGCAATTGTAGTTCCTTCATAATTTTGTATCCACCACTACTTGATATTTTGTTAATTTCCTTCAATATTACATTCATAACTAATGACAAAATTGCACTACTAGCTGGGCAGCCCTGCTTTATTCCACATTCTATTTTCATTTCTTTCTCAATCCTGCCATTTAAATTTAGTTTCACATAGTTCCTTTCATAAAGAGATTTTATTATTTGTATTTTTTGATTACATTACATGCCTGCAAAATTCCCCATAATGATTTATATTGAATATTATCATAGGCTTTACTTATATCCCCTATCATAACCTTCACTTCCACATTTTTATTTATGATATTATCAATTATTTCTCTTATTCTCCATAATAACTCTTGACTTCCTTTTCATTTTTCTTCCAACTATATTTTGGTCATATATTCTATCCATTTTTGTAACCTTTTTGTTATTATTCTTATAAAATGTTATAATCCATATTATTTAATGTTATAGCACTCCAATTTTTTATATTCTCATTATTTCATTTTTAAATATAAATTATATAACTCCTGTACATATCTCTTCTATAAAAATAATTTTTTGCCACTCCTTCATTTGTTATACATACCATATTCACTTCCATCCAGTCCTATTGCAGAATTCATGATAATATTTTTTAGAATTTAATTCAATTCTTTCATAGTTAATTTTTGCTCTAAATAACATTGTCTTCGCTATTTATTTTTTCACCTTTATAAATGTGTTCTGTTTTCTTCTCTTTTAGCAAATAATTCCAATACATATTCTTTAATTATTTCATATATTCCTTCTTGCTGTCTTATTTGCTTACCTTTCTTATTTTTTATCTGTCCTATTATTTTCCTTCTTTTATAATTTTACACAAACATGATGCTACCTCTTCTTTCTTTTCCTATAAACAATATTTTTCTTTCATAACAGACTTCTCACTGTCCTCTCTAAGTTCACTCTTGATTACTCCACCCTGCTCTGGTTTAAAATCTACCTTTCCAACCATCAACAGGCCATAAAATGGATAGATTCCTTATCTCCCCTCCTTCCAGTTACCCTATGTATACTACATGGGTCTATACTTGGACACCTGTTTTTCACCTTATTTACAAACATCCTACACACAGCCACACTTCCCACAAACTTGGTACAATACACTGATGGTGCCACACTAATCTTATCAGCTCACCCTCTCCAAATTCTTCAAGGAGAAACTCAGGAATCATTCTCTGCTATAGAAATTTGGCTGTCAAAACTTTCAGCTTATTCTAAAAAAAAAAAAAAAAAAAAAAAAAAAACTTATGCTATTCCACCCCTCAAATGCTATTTACCCCATCCCTCCTTTTCAAATATCCTCAAAGGACAACACCCTCATCACTCCAGTAGCACAAACAAAACTCCTAGGAACAATCATGGACCAAAGTCTGAAATTCAATAAACATATAGCCCAGACAATAACTAAAGTTCACAAAAAAACTCAGCACCCTTTATCGATGTAAAAACTACCTGACCACTGACAGTAAAGCCATCATAGCCAGAACTCACCTACTTTCCACTTTACTATATGCATACCCTATCCTAACCAACCTAAACCAAGGTGGCTTTAACAAATTAACCACCTGCTACAATAAGATAGCAAAATTTACTACCAGCTCCTCATATTAATCCCATCACCATCCAGCCCTTAAACAATTAGGCTGGCTAGAACTGCTTAACCTTTTGAACTTTCATCAACTTACCATGGCACATCAAATAATATACCACCCCAATAAAATACCAGCTCTAGCAGGCCTACTCAATTTTTACAACAACAACTGCAAACTAAGATCAACAAATAAAATGCTAGTAGAAATATCCAAAAGCAAATATATGTCTGGCGACTCCCTCTACTCAAGTGGAGTTGCCAAAGCCTGGAATTTCCTCCCTTACAGAATCAGAATGCAAAATAACAAACTTAATTTCAAAAGTCAGCTGAAGTCCTATCTATACACTTCTTGGATATGTAACTGTCAGGACCCTGAATAACCTAATAAATACCCAATCCTTTCTCATTGGTAACTGCAAATGGTGTTTTACATGATAAACTTCTCTTGTAGCAACAGATTTGATGCTTCAAAGCATACATCTCAACTGTCCAGATTTTTCAGAATGTCCATATTTTTGGTTCATATTTTTAGTCTGTTCCTCATAAAATTTGTGGTTTTCTGGAAAATCACTGGAAAGATCTGAGGACTGAAATCACTAAATAATGGCATACATTTGAGTCCCAGACTTCAAATCCTTCAGAAAATGTATGCTAAAACAAACCTGCTACTTTAGCAATGTTCTAAGTATATAAGAACAATATTCACCCCATTTTATTAGGGCTTAGTCCAGATTTCTTGCACTAAAAGTTTGAGAGGTATGCTTCAAAGTGTATCATAATCGTACATTATCCACCTTTATTATACTTTCTGTGTATTATTTAAATGGTCCTCAAATGGAAGATGTTGAATATTTTTGTACAGAACTTTAGAAACTAGCTTGTTCTTGTTGTTTTTGTTTAAATGTTCCTCAAATGAACTACATTGATTATTTTTATACAGCACATTAGAAACTAGCTTGTTTTTGTTACTAAGTTGCATGCTTTCTGTATTTGAATTTATCTTGTAACATGATGCATTATGTGGACCTTTTCTACCCAGGCTCTGCTGAAAATGGGACGCCTTTGCCCAGTCAGACTTTCCTGGTAAACAAATGTAAAATAAATACATAAATAAAATAAAATAAAATACATTTTTGTTTATATAACAAACTGTTGATTTCAGTTTGATTAACTTTATATATTTCTCTTTCTTTTTCATAAAATGAATTTTTCTTCTCTAATAAATCTCTGAATGTTTCTTATAGGTTCATAGGTTCATAGGTAGGTACTAGGCTATCGGCCCAAGGGCCTATGTAAGCCTAGCCAGCAAGGTACCATAGCTTACGCCACCCAAGAAAGTTATTTTCTTGTGCCACTGTCCAGCAGAGACACAGAAGTGATCCCCAGGGTGTATTTCCTATTTCCCATCCACTCATCAAGGTTTTTCTTGAAGAGTGCTAATGAAGAACTTTGCTTGACATAGATGGGTAGCTTGACTTAACATCTTATATCTCTCTTTTTTTATTATTTTCTTCCTTTTTTCTTTTCTAAATCTAATTCTTTTTCATTAATTCTCTGTATTTCTTTACCTATTCTTATGTATTCTTCATTTTCCTGTACTTTAACCCGTATAGCCACACAATCTGAAAATCCATCATACTTAATTCCTTTTTTTAACTTTTAAGCTATCAGATATTAAAAAGCAACAATTTATGTCCTAATGTCATTCCTTTTGTAGCTCTGGTGGTTATTCTCCCATGCATTTAGCTTTCCAGTTTTCATAATTTCTTTAACTATTTTAATATCACAATTGTTTTTATTTTTTCTTAAATTACAATTAAAATCTCCCAGCATTATAATGTCCATATTTACACAAGCATATTCAAAAATATTTTTAAACATCATTGCTCTCTCTTTTTGTTATGTATTCATATAAAGCTATAATTCTATACACATATTTTTTTCCATCTCAGGTCTATTACTGTAATTTGCCCTAGCTTCACTATGGTTACATCTAATATTTTAACGCTCTTGCTAGAATATACATATGCCCAAGCATGTTTCTTTCCCCATGATTCAAACTACCACACCATTCCAAAGTTTTTTAGTTTGCATTTTTCTTCCTCTGTTAATAATCTGATATCTTTTAAAACAATAACGTATACATCTACTGCAACACATCATTGTAATACACCTACTCTCCTTTTAAAAGTTTTCACACTGTTGACATTTAAAGCTAATATTTTCAGCTTTAAGAACAGTTAGTATAATAAAATATTTATTGCTTATCTTTCTTATTTTCTCTAAGCATTATATTTTTAAACTTTCTTTTTCTTTTTTAACTCTTTTCCGTATCAGATTCTTTTTATTTTTTACTGTGCACTTGCCAGCTTCTTGCTCACTTGTCGCCTTGGCTTCTTTTTCCTTGTTACTTTCTTTAACTTCATGTACAACCTCTTTATCAGTTACATTTTTTTTGTACATTTTCTTGTATAACACATTCTACTATCTCTTTCTCCTGTATCACTTCATTTTCACTTTAATGCACACTCATTTCACATTCTAGCCATGAATGACCAGTATTGCCACATTTTTTTGCACTTTAAATCACATTTGTCTTGCATTATGCCCTGTTTTACCACATAAATAGCACATTCATTGAGTAGATCATCATTTTTCCACAAAAAAAAAAAAACAAGTCTTTGGTTGATCACTGTGTTTCACAAAACCCCTATTACCATGAACGTTAATAATATTAGGTAAATGGTGACATTATCATTTTCCATTTTCAGTATTACTCCATATTCCCATCCCCCATTCCATAGTCCTCTTTCCTCATATATTTTTGTAGTGTCCATCACTTCTTTAATTATAGATATCAGATGTTCTTTTAGTTCTTTTGCTTCAACTTCAGTTCTAAACTGGATCAGTATTCTTTGTTTGTTTGTAAAAAGCTTGCACCACATATTCTGACCATGGGTAAATATTTTTCTTTTGTTCATATGCACCCAAAAATTTGTCCATGGTCTGCCCAGTCTCAAATATCAAGTCACAAAAAGTGTTTACTAATTAAAATAAATGCTATCTCTATTGCTTTGAAACCCAGAGGTGCTATGACAGAGTCCCAAACCTCATACCTCTCTAAACGTTCTTCCTTTTTACTGCTCACATGTACTGTATACTTATTTTTTGTTTCTTTGAGTTCTTCTTTATTGTTTGTTCCTTCTCCCACAGTCTGTGCATAAGTTTTTGTCTCTTGAACTTTTTCTGGCACAGTCTCTTCTTCTTCTCCTTTTTCTTGTTCTACTTTGTTACATGATGTCGCTCCATGAAATTGCTACTCCACTTTCTAGCTCACTTTGGTTTACCATTTCTTCCAAATAATCATCCTGCAACCTGCCCCCCCCCCCCCATGATTGGAGGGTTGTAATTATGTGTTTTTCAGATGTAACTGTATCTCCTTCAAACAATCTCTTCTGAAAGTTTCCCCCTGTATCCATCTCTGTTTCAGCTACAATTCCCTTTTCCTTCACGATCTCCTTTTTCTCCAGTGTCACTGTTCTTCCTGCACCCACATCATCAGAAAAAACGTCTAATAGCAATTCTACCATTTTGACTACATTTTCAGCAACTTTTATTCCAGTTTCAGTACAAGCTGAAACGGCCATGTTTTCTCCCTGTTTCTCCAGGCCACCTCCATGCCTGGAGCAGGAACTGGAAGTCTGTTGTGTCACAAAAAATGCTTCCCTCTACTACCAAGAGTAGGAGAAGATCCACAGTGCCCTGGCCAAATTTCACCTAGTAGCATAAATGCCATCTTGGGTCTCTGCTGAAAAGGAGGTCACTACCTTAGAGATGACTAACCTAGTTAACAAAAGAATAAACAAAAATTTAGCAAATGGAACACAGATGACAAGGTATGAGGTAAACTAGTAGTAGGAAAACATCAGACTTGTAGTAGGAGTGTTAAAGATCAATGGTAAAAGACAGGAGGTTGGTGGCAGAGAGAAGTATACAAGAAGGGAAGGGGATTGCTCTGGCAACATCTTAATGACCTAAGCAGGAGGATGTATATACATTATGGGATTTTATTTATTTATTTATTTATTTATTTATTTATTTATTTATTTATTTATTTATTTCCTTGCCCCCTTTCTTCATTGTTACTGATGTGGCTCTCATGCCCTATTTGTGCTGCATCTACCAGCTCCTCCATGCCCCTCCTGACTTTTCCAGTGATCTGCTGGGGCTGGTCACAGATTTCAGGCTATGAGGCTCTGCATGTATAAGCTTCCATCTGGGGGACTTATTGGCCTACCCTATTTCCTTCCTCCCCCTTTGTGGCAGTGTGGTATGGCTCTGGAGGGTATGCATTGTGCAGCTCTGTTGCAATTTGCTCTGGCTACACAGCAGCTCAATCAGGCCTCACTGCACCCAGTGACTGGTCTCCACCAGGGATCATCAGCTATAGATGCCCACATAACACTTTCCTTCAGGATGGGACTGCCCATCTTTCCCTGTCTCTCTGTCACTCATCCAAGATACTAATTTAGTCAGGGATTATCTGTCTGTGCTCCCAGAGAGGCATGATATGTGTCACAAGATTTTATCAGAGAACTAGGAGGCTATACAAGAAGAATTTAAAAAGGTTGTGGGTTAGGATTAGAGAAACTTTAGTTTGATGTTAGATCTACTAGAGGAAAGATTGCTTGAGGTACTGGAATTTCATACAAGGGATAAAAAGGTTTGGCAGGAAGGTAATGTGGAAATGAATCAGGTTGATATATGCAGAGAGATGAGAGTGGTTAGACTTTTACAAGGGATATTTCTAAGTAGCTGAGTTATTTGGATAGTATGTTAGGAAAAGTGGACTCCATGTATGATCTTATGGTCATCAAAATAATCCATGTATAAACTTGGGGTCATTGGAATAATCCATATGAGCTTGTGGTCATCAGAATAATCCATGTATGAGCTTGGGGTCATTAGAATAATAGAGTGGCAAATATCTAATATGTCAATGATGGTTAGTGAGTTGTTTGGGTTGGTTACAGAGATATAGATGATGACGGATACACCAATTATTAGCTGCTTGCAACAAATGGTGGATAAGATGCTAGTGAAAAATATTAGGATAGTGTTAGAGTAAGCAGATAAGTATGAGATGGGATGGGATGGGATGAGGCAGTCTGGAGGAGAAAGATTATAGTATTTCAGGGACAAAAGAAGAGATTACTGGTGGAGAAGATAAAGCAAAAGAAGTGGTGTGATGTTTGTAGATCCCTGCAGGATAACATAGAGGACCAGCCAAGATTTGAGGAATTACAGAGCTTAAGGAATATTTAAAGTCATTTTCAGAATGTCAGGGTTCAGCAGAGATTGGCAGATATTCTGTGAGATGGTGGGTGAAAAAGAAATAAAATACATGTACATCTGGAAACTGAAAGAACAGAGAAGACATCAAGACTGCCACTGAGGCTATTTCAGTCAAGATATAAGACAAGAATTTGTTCAGCATTATTAGGCCATGCTAACAGATATTGGGAAAAAGGGAGTCTCCTTTCAGAAGTGAGAAGGCCCTACCTTAAAAGAGCTGGAAAAAAAGGTACCGAATCAGAAAATGAGAGTTGGGGAAGTCCAGATGACAGTTAAATATATTATTTATTTTATTTGCATTTGTTGTCCAGGAGAGTTAGAGTTAATTAAAGTACCTGGATTTAAGCACTTTCTTTCACTTTATTTGTCAACGTGAACTTCCTCAGAAAACCAGGATGCCTCCCAACATCCTGGTTTTAAAGACATATACAGGAAATGATGTAAATCCCGATAACAATGTTGACATCTTTGAAAAATATATTATGTTAAAAACAATTATGTAGCCACACTTCTTAAAAAGAATTATTATATATGTTTTAAATACATACTTAAATGTGTTATACATCATTGTTTAAATCCATGACACCTTAATTGAAACTGAATTCAGTCATCTAATATTAAAACTTTAAAAATTTATCCTGACTGACTCATGTCTATGATTTAAATATAGACCATTTGTGAATGGAAACTACACTTGTTGTTATTTCTGGTGTGTGAAACCATACTTGACTATTACAAACGTTTGAAACGTTGTTGTTACCACCATCTAAACCCTGAGAATTATTAACAAATGATCATTCCTACAAAAATATCCAAATACATACCAAAAACCACATGATACCTTAATGGTGAATTGATGATTCACTGATGACATCTATTTGCTGACATTAGTAGAACTTGTTAAACACAATCACAATTAGGCTTTTAAGATATCACCGAAACACATTGATATTTGTGTTTGTTACACTCAGTGAAAATTAACTTTCTTGTAAATAGAGGGAACAACCGACACAATTTGACAGACGTAGGCTTAAATTGTGTTTGAATATTACAAAATTGTCTGCTACTCCACATCATTAGAACAGATTCCTTATATGAGACCTATAGAAAAGCATGATAATTTGTGACAATAATGTCATTCTTGTATAGGTGTACTCATACCTGAATCTTTATATAAACACTTCAATACATGTACCCATATTCACATGTATATATAAATATGTGTGCATATGTTTGTGTGTACACACACACACACTTACACTACCATGTATGTGTATACCCATGTGACCATACCTATATGTTTATCCTAACAGGGATCGTCTGTAACCTATAGATACTCTCCTTCGACGACTCAAGTGTGAGTGTATATGTGCGTCCTGGTTAGATGTTAATATTTCATCTAGACCCAAAACTAACCAAGTTGAAAAGACCATCTTTTAGAAAAAACCTTTTAAACAAAGTCCATAGGAGCACAAACTGATCCTTTATAATCGTGCATTTCCATCTGGTGTTGAACTGATGGAATTAATTATGAAATGAATCTATTTGTATGACAGAAAACACTTAATATTAATGTAGTCGTTGAGACCTGGTGGTTCATCTGCTCCCAGACACAACTGCCACAAAGATTCTTTTTGCTCTAACCTGTTATTCAGATCCCCCTTCTGTAGACTTTTCTCTATATAGTCTAAGACAAAGAACTCAAATTTTTTGAAATCTCGACATTCTAATGAGTGTCTAGCTAGTGAATTGTTCTTGTCTTTATTTTTTATGGCTAGAGTGTGCTCGTATATCCTGCGTTTTAACATCCTTTTGGTCTTCCCTACATAGTAACTTTCACAAGTTGAACACGTAGCTAAGTAGACTACGTATTCACTATTACAGTTGTGGTATTTATTTGCCCAGAAAGTTTTACTGATGTGTTTAGTGTCACAAAAGAAGTGTTACTTATGTGTCGACACTGTCTACAGTTTTGACATGCGAATGTTCCCTTTTTTCTACCGATCGCCCTGATAGATTCTGTATTAGTGTCATGTTCTGTTTCTAAAATGCTTTTTATGTTTGTTACATTTTTGAATGTGAAACTTGGTTTAAAACCTATACATGACATTAATTCCCTATTTCCTATTATTATACACCAATTCTTTTCTATGATTTTTCTTATATCCCACAGTTCATTAGAGAGTGGAAGGGGAAATGCACTCTGAAAATTGTCCATCTTGTTATGATATTTTCTATTGACCCCTATTAATACTTCATCAGTGTTACCATTTCTATTTGTTGTCAAAATTGGTTCAGCTACCCCTCGACGAAGCAATCTTACTTCATTCTCTAACTTTTGAGTGATTATACTTTGACTGAAGCTCATATAAATGTCTTAAAGAAAGGCTGTAATTTCATCCCAGCTAATAAGATCAAGATAGGAAGTCTGTTGGTGGACTTCAGACTATACACGCGTAAATTAAATTTAAAGTACATTCTACATGATGTTGCTGTCAATAATTCAGAAAATGACAACAAGTTAAGGAGACCTAGTACTTTCAATCCTGCCTTGGTAAACACGTTACAGGTTTTTCAAAAAACTTGTGAAAGGGAGTTTAGAAAAATGGGCAACAATGACACTGTAGACAATCTAAGTCATTCAGAACGTGAAGCTCTGTATAGTCTATCTTCAGCCTCTGATATCAGAGTCATGAGAGCAGACAAAGGGGGTAAATTAGTGGTGATGAATAACACAGATTATGTGGAACATATCATGACTTTGTTAAATGATAGAATAAATTATCAGAGTGTAAATATAGAAGCTGTTCTGAATAGTTACAGAAAAATTGACACCCATTTGTTCGATATGTTGTGTCAAGAAGAACTTGACAATGTAGACTATGATTTCTTGTCGGTAGAACATCCAAAACTAGGTAATTTTTTTGGAATTCCTAAATTACATACTGACAAAGATGTATTAAGCTTTAGACCAATAGTGGCAGCAAAAAATTCAAAAACAGAAAGAATTTCAGTGTGGTTAGACAACATTTTAAACAAGGTTGCACAGAAAGCTGAGTTCTATATTAGAGACTCTTGGCACTTATTGGAGAGTCTTGGACGATCTAACCTAGATTGGAACGTGTTAAATTTCGCTAGTTTGGATGTGAAAAGCTTGTATACTTGTATAGACCAGGAGTTAGGACTAGACCATTTGAGAAATTATTTGACACTAAACACCGAATTGAGTAGTTCTAAGATCAATACAATCTGTGCACTCATGGAAATAGTGTTAGATAATAATTTTTTCGAATTTGACAAAAATATATACAAACAAATTTCCGGTGTAGCGATGGGGGCCAGGGTCGCTCCGGCCTTTGCCAACATCGTTATGGCAGACTGGGAACAAGAACATCTAAAGAAACATCCCTATTTCAATAAAGCTAAATTTTATGGCAGATACATTGATGATTTGGTTTTTGTATGGGATGGAGAAAAAGTTGAATTTGATAACATGGTAGAAGAATTGAACAAAACTACCAGTTTTTTGGTGTTTAAGCACAGTGGATACGGTAAGCAGATCAATTATTTGGATATCTGCTTACACATCAATTCTACAAAGAATGAACTGGAAAGTAAGGTATATAGGAAGCCGTGCTTCACCAACCAATATCTACACAGGGATAGTCTGCATCCCATTCACATGAAAAGAAATGTGATCAAAGGGCAGATGATAAGGCTCAGTCGCTTAACATCTGACGACATCATATTCAATGAAGAAATTCTACAGTTAAGGAATCTCTTCATAGATAGAGGATATAAGAAAAATATGTTAAAAAAGTTAGAGAATGAAGTAAGATTGCTTCGTCGAGGGGTAGCTGAACCAATTTTGACAACAAATAGAAATGGTAACACTGATGAAGTATTAATAGGGGTCAATAGAAAATATAACAAGATGGACAATTTTCAGAGTGCATTTCCCCTTCCACTCTCTAATGAACTGTGGGATATAAGAAAAATCATAGAAAAGAATTGGTGTATAATAATAGGAAATAGGGAATTAATGTCATGTATAGGTTTTAAACCAAGTTTCACATTCAAAAATGTAACAAACATAAAAAGCATTTTAGAAACAGAACATGACACTAATACAGAATCTATCAGGGCGATCGGTAGAAAAAAGGGAACATTCGCATGTCAAAACTGTAGACAGTGTCGACACATAAGTAACACTTCTTTTGTGACACTTAAACACATCAGTAAAACTTTCTGGGCAAATAAATACCACAACTGTAATAGTGAATACGTAGTCTACTTAGCTACGTGTTCAACTTGTGAAAGTTACTATGTAGGGAAGACCAAAAGGATGTTAAAACGCAGGATATACGAGCACACTCTAGCCATAAAAAATAAAGACAAGAACAATTCACTAGCTAGACACTCATTAGAATGTCGAGATTTCAAAAAATTTGAGTTCTTTGTCTTAGACTATATAGAGAAAAGTCTACTGAAGGGGGATCTGAATAACAGGTTAGAGCAAAAAGAATCTTTGTGGCAGTTGTGTCTGGGAGCAGATGAACCACCAGGTCTCAATGACTCCATTAATATCAAGTGTTTCCTGTCATACAAATAGATTCACTTTATAACTAATTCCATCAGTTTAACATCAGATGGAAATGCATGATCACAAAGGATCAGTTTGTGATCCTATGAACACTGTTTAAAAGGTTTTTTCTAAAAGATGGTCTTTTCAACTTGGTCAGTTTTGGGTCTGGATGAAATATTAATATCTAACTAGGATGCATATATACACTTACACTTGGGTCGTCAAAGGAGAGTATCTATAGGTCACAAACGATCCCTGTCAGGATAAACATATGGGTATGGTTATGTGGGTACACACACACATGGTAGTGCAAGTGTGTGTGTGTGTACACACAAACACGTGCACATATATACATATACATGTAAATATGGGTACGTGTATCGAAGTGTTTATATAAAGATTTAGGTATAAGTACACCTATACAAGAACAACATCATTGTCATAAATTATCACACTTTTTTATAGGTCTCATGTAAGGAATTTGTTCTAATGATGGGGAGCAGCAGACAATTTTGTAATTTTCAGACACAATCTAAGCCTACGTCTGTTAAATTCTGTCGGTTGTTTCCTTTATTTAAAAGAAAGTTAAATTTCACTGAGTGTAACAAACACAAACATCAATGTGTTTTGGTGATATTTCAAAAGCCTAACTGTGATTGTGTTCAATAAATTCTACTAATGTCAGCAAATAGATGTTATCAGTGAATCATCAATTCACCATTAAGGTATCATGTGGTTTTTGGTATGTATTTGGATATCGTTGTAGGAATGGTCATTTGATAACAATTCTTAGGGTTTAGATGGTGGTAATAACAACGTTCTCAACGTTTGTAATAGTTTATTTTGGTTTCATACACTAGAAATAACAACAAGTGTAGTTTTCACTTACAAATGGTCTATATTCAAATCATAGACACGAGTCAGTCAAGGAAAAAATTTTTAAAGTTTTAATATTAGATGACTGAATTCAGTTTTAATTAAGGTGTCATGGATTTAAAAATGATGTACAACACATTTAAGTATGTATTTAAAACATATATAATAATTCTTTTTAAGAAGTGTGGTTATATAATTGTTTTTAAATACAATATATTTTTCAAAAATGTCAACATTGTTATCGGGATTTACATCATTTCCTGTATATGTCTTTAAAACCAGGATGTTGGGAGGCATCCTGGTTTTCTGAGGAAGTTCACGTTGACAAATAAAGTGAAAGAAAGCGCTTAAATCCACTTGGCTTAGCAGCATCTTTCTTTTTCCAACAGTCGCTTGTTTTTTAGTGTTTACAGTGGTTTTAAAGTTCGGTTCGGGTGTTCCGACTTTGTGTTAATTAAAGTACCTCTTTTCAGTAAAAGCACAGGTAAAAAACCTCCATAGAAAATTCATTTTTACAGTATAGCATAAAACATAACATATCTTTTTTCCATTAAAAAAAAAAAAAGTAAAACATACTTATCAAATTTAGGTATTACATTCAACTGGATAAAACATTCATAACTTGTCTGCTTGTTGTAGCAGCTGCATAGATTTACATTAATGAACAGAACTTTTTGAGAAGTCATATATTCCAGGTGACTTAAAACTGACTTCTATAAATTAGTAATATAGCCTATCACTCAGCTATTACACCCCCTAAACATGTGAAAAGTTTAAGTACCTAGTCTCTGATTAATTCCTGTATCTGTTATGCACCCACTGCATGAAGTGTCCTATATAAATTTTGCTAGATGAAAACTACTCATATGGAATGTTCTCATATATATACTCTGTATTGCTTGTATAATATCTTTGATTTGAGAATGATTACTTATGTACTGTTTTTTTCACCAGTTGTATAAGCTGCCAATAATATGTACTAATTGTCTTTATTAATGTAAATTCTGTATTGTATGTGAAATGTCTTATATGTGGAGCTTCTCTCCATGGAACTCCACTGGAAATGGGCAATTCTGGCCTAGCTGGACCATCACGGTAAACAAATGTAAATAAATAAATAAATAATTAGTGGGTGTTCAGGTATGCTCAACATTAATGCAGTGATAGACATTAGTTTATTCCCTTAATCCATAGCAGAGATGACAGAAGTGGGGCTCCTCAAAAGAAAGGGAGATATGAAGGACCTAGTGAACTATAGACTCCTATCACCCTGTATTGCAGATGTAATGATACTTCCAAGGGTGTTAAAAGTCAGGTTAGAAATTCCTATAGGGGAAGGTCTGCAAGACACACATGTAGGTTTTGTAAAGGGTCAGACATCTGTGGAAAACTGTTAGCTATTGATATACTTTCTGGATTGATAAATGTGTTCAGTTACTGGAAGGAGCGAAGGGAAAGGAGTCACATGACTGATACAAGTACCCTTACCTCTCCCCTCTCTTCCCACAGCAGCTACTCTTATTGCCCTCTCCAGTTCCCTTCTACACACTTTTATTTATTCCTAGCTTCTTCTAGTGTTATCTGTCCCTTCTCTTTTCATTTTCCAATAATTAATCAAGTTGTCATACAATTTCTCCCTGTGACCTTGTAAACGTCTGATATATCTCTTCCATTGCAATCTTTGACATGTATATTTTTATTTCTGTAAGAATTCAACTGTAATATATTATTACCAATCATTTACCTCTGCTGAAAATGGGATCCTAGGACCACAGTCAGACTTTCCCGGTAAACAATTGTCAAATAAATAAATTAATATATTTTTTAAATGAGCAGAGAGAAAGAAAATGAAGGAGAAGGGGGAGGAATTCACAGGTGAGAAATATTTTCATAAATGTTTTCAACGGTCAGTGTGCTAACCTACAAGTAAATAATACATAGATACTTAGATACATGGATACATACACATACATACATATATACATACATCCATTCATAACTAACAAAACACATTCCAAAAAAGCAGGAAAGTGGGTAGGTGAAGTTCCCCCATCAATGGAGGCTGAAGCATGGCCCTTTTACATAAAATATAGTGTGACCATACACCTAGCATGTATAGCATACCGAAGTGTAATGGCAAAGCCCATCTGATAAAAAAGATGAATACAGCGACACTCTGCCTTTCTGAGTTACACATTGTATCTATTGAAGTCTTTCATCTTTGCCTGCTTTCAATACTTTTACTGTTTGCTACATTTCTTTTAAAGTAATTTTTCATGACAATATAGCCTGCTATTTCAGGTTGATGTTTTATGAATTCAGCATCTTGGACTCATTTTGTGCCATTCATTCTCTAGTATTTTTTTCTTGTATTAGGTACCCACCACTTCATATACTTAGTACTTTGCTGGCTGAGAATTCAATACTAGAAATAAAGTGTTTATTTTTAAAGATATCCAGTGTGTATGGTCAGGCATACTCTATGACTTCAAATGTGCAGTTACGCACATTTTACTTACTTGCCATGGATGAATGTCTTGGAAATTTGCACATGTACGATTGGAAAATGGCCCATTACCAGCTTTGCAAGTCAAAAGGTCATGAAGAGCATGGGCCGCTGAATAAATTGCAGTATAGGTATAATATGTGCTTCTTATGTTACGTTCTGTGAAAAAAAGCTGAAAGCTTTGTTCCAATTTCTCATCTCCTGTGCAAACTATGCCATTTTTCTCCAAGGTACTTGTATTGGTTGAAAGAAAGCTCGGCCATTTACACCCAAATGCTTCTTCCCAGAAAATTTTAATAAAAATATTATTTACTGCTGCAGCAGGATGAATATTAAGTAAGAAACTCTGAAATCCATGGATCAGTCTATTATGGAAACCAATGCCAACAGTACCCATGAATGATCTGACATATTGTTTCTTAGAAACATTTGGTGTATCTGACCAGCTGTGATAGGCAAGCCAAACTTTTCCAGTAATATTCTGTACTGAAAGTTCTTCCATTAATGGAATAAAATTAGATTCAGTTGAAACAACAATAATTATATCTGCAGATGATTTCTTTATAACATCAATAATCCAAAGAATTTTCCATTTGGAATAGCGCACGGGAATAGTCTCTGAGAAGGCAATGCAAACTCCACTCTTCAAAAGTTCTTTTTTCAGACTTTGGCTTCCTAACTGTCCATAATCATTGTCTTCAAGTAAAATACCAACCCAGCTCCAGCCAAAGTAAAGCATTAATTGTGTGATGGCCAGTGCTTCGAAGTCTTGGTTTGGAATGGTTCGGAAAAATGAAGGAAATTTTGCCTTATCACTGAGAATAGGAACTGCTGCTCCACTACTGATCTAAAAGGGAATAATTATATTGAAGTAAGTAATATCAACAGTCAGAAGAACATCTGTGGTTTTCTATCTTTTCTACGCATTTTGCTCTCTGTCTTGTTCCGGCTAAATTTCACTCTATCTAAATGCAATTGATTCAATAAAGCTGCAGAAAAAAACATCATTTACTTTATAAATGTAGTGAGGCCACTATCATTTATATTATTTAATTCAGTGGTTATTTATTGAGCATTCTGTCTACATAGTTATTACTAACTGTTACAGAGTTTATTATTAATAATTTGTTCTTAAATATCAAGGACTATGGTCTGGCTGCAGATCATTACAAATGCAGAAAACAATCTGAAGACTTTCATATCAAAAAGAAAGTTTAAGAGATAACATTTCTTGAATTCAATTTCCACAACACATATCATACTAAAACTATGACTGGGGACTTAGTTTACTTAGATATTCTTGACATCTTCTTTATATGTATGCTTATATTTATGTTGGAGTGAAATGTGTCAGTAAAACAAGTTGACTGACTTCCCAGAGAGACACAGAGTTACATTTCAAATTAGTTGTGTTTACTGTCGAAGAGAACTAAAACATGCATATTCCGTGAAGCAGATACAGGTGGACATGTAACCTGGAAATGTTCTAGTTACTCAGTGAGCCTCTGATTTATTCTGTCCTACTCAGAGTTAATGTGCTTCTTTAGAATCCATAGAAAGGTGACATTAGAAATTACTCCAACAGACAACAAATTTTTATTCATAGAATAGCTGTCCCTGAGTTGTCTGACCTTGCCCTGTTTAATGGTTCTCCTCAAACCCAGATCCCCATGCTAGGTGAAGTGCCATGAAGACATGAGAGTTTAGAGTGTTCCCTGTGGTTTGTGCTGTGACCACCACCTGATCCTGATAACAGGCAGATTAAGGCACATACGTAATATGTAATCCCTGTAATTAAGTCAGTGCTGTTAAGGGACTTAAGTTTACAGGAAACTCTTGTGGCTAGTGGTTCTGCCACCAACCAGTATCTGTAATGATGTTGCTGCCATTATGATATTTGGGTGAGTGAGTGCTGCCCACCCATGTTGGGGTGCAGGGAGATTGCCACCTGCAAAAAAAAAAAAAAAAAAAAAAAAAAAACATTATTTTGCTGAAGTTCAGATTCTTCAGTAAGTCCACATATTACTGTGTTTTGTTTATAATATAATACTGATATCAGAGAAAGTGAACTTCAATAAATAACTGTAAACCCACTTATTTTAAGTAAACAAGACTTTATTGAAGACGTGCTTGCATACACAAAGGAGTTATGAAATTGTGAATACAGCTAGTAAAGTTTAAAGTAGTACTCAAGTGTCCATAGACTTACCCCTCATTGGAAATGCTTCTAGCACTTACTAACCCTAATATTTTTTTATAATATACTGTAAAGCTATGCTCAAAGCACTTGTGTCTCTGATGCAGGTGACTTACGTTTAGTAAATAACCAGGATACTGGAAAGATGAGGAGTCAGTGAATAGAGAGTCTTTTAGCTATTTCTTTGATTTGACAACTGCTACAAATTATTTTTTTTAATTTCTTGTCAATTATAGTAAATCAATAAGCCTAAAAGCATTTACAAATGATTTCAAATGTTTTATGTCTTTTCCAGTTTCAGGTGCATTGACAATTGCTGATGCAATAAGTTGCCTTGTTCTGCATCAAATTATAAATGAAATTGGTCAAATCTATTTTGTTCCCTATTGCTGAAAAAGTTCATTTGTGTAAAATCTTCCCATAATGGTAGATATCCTTGCCTTCACCAATGCAGTATTCACTAATATATGGGGATTCTCCGCCATGAAACTGGTCAGTCTACCAAACTCTACCATTTCTTTAAGGTATGCTGAATGGCACCTACATTCTCCTCACATAGTGTAGGGCATAAAGGTGACATTCAGGTGTACCATCCTCAGAACTTATTGCCCCAGTAGGAACAACAGTCCAAGGAAAACCAAAGAGCACCTGCACATCCAGGAAAGAATAAATGACTAGGGGAAAGGAGGGAGTAACTGAATACTGCAGCAGTGAAGGCAAGGACATCTACAGTTATGGTAAGATTTTACACAACTGTACAATGTCCTTACATTTACCACTGCAGTATTCATTATTATATGGAAGAGTGCTAAAGCTCAAGATGGAACAGGAGCAGGAAGCAGCAGTAGAGCCTACTAAGAAGCCATGAAGAATGGCATTAACAAAGCCAGCTGTAGCTCTGGAGATACCGTCCAGGTCCAACTTGTAATGCTTGGTAAACGTATGCACCAGAAGTCCAGGTAGCTGCTTCAAGAATAGAATTAGTGTCTGAACCCTTGAAAAAAAGCATCAGAAGAAGCCACAGCTCTAGAAGAATGAGCCCTTACAGAAGAAGACAGGTTCTTGCCATGAAAAGTATAAGAAAAAGAAATAGCCTTTGAAATCCAAGAAGAAATAGTTTGCTTGGAAACAACCAATCCTAAAGACCTAGGATGAAAGGAAACAAAAAACTGATCAGATTTTTTGATAGCATTAGTCTTATCCAAATAAAATCTGAGCTGTCTATGCATGTCTAAGGCATGCAGCACCCTCTCACTGTCAGATTGTGGAGAGGGGAAAAAGTAGGCTGAAGTTCAGTGTATCTCAAAGTAACAGTAGACTTTGGTAGACTGGCTGACAGGCTTCACAGCAGGGAATCTACATATAGTAATGAATACTGCAGCGGTGAATGTAAGGATATCCATCCGATTCCAAATTACATAGATGTGAGGTCTATACATATTCCTGATAGCTTGAAATGTCTTCCAAAATAATATAACCTTTAATGCTGTTAATATTTACAGTCTTGAAGCTTGATTAGTAAGAATGTTTTATTTAGTCTAAGTATAAGTTTAAATATTTGGCTTAAAGTTTCATTCCCAAGGGTGAATAGATTTCAAATGTATTCTGATATTTAAACTCTTCATACAACCTACCCCCAAGAAAGCTTTTCCTTTAATGTGGTAAGCTGTTTCCACTGATGGACTTATTTTAAACTTGGTTGTTTCAAATCTAAAGAAGTCCTTTAAAATCTCAGAATTCTATATTTACCATGTATTAGAGCATATAAATGTATTAAGTTATAATCTATATAATTAAGGCTTTGGGTGGATCCCATGAGAGTTAAACTGTAGACAAGATTTTTAAAGAAATGACAAACATATGTCTACAAGCCCTTCCTTACCTGTTCACATAAAAAATTTAATACAATTTCCTATGTTAATAATAAAAAAGAATTATACAATAGTTTCATAATCTGTGAAAAAATTACAAATGACAGATATTTTAAGCAGTGATAAACTTCCTGACTATAGAATATAGTGGTAAAGATTTAGCCATATATGTTACCACTCTTGAAAAGTTTAGAACCAATTGACTTTATTGATCTTACTGTGTTTTTTTGTACCAAAATTAATTTACGTTTTGGTTCATAGGTTCATAGGTTCATAGGTTTATACTAGGCTATCTGCCCTAAGGCATTTATAAGCCTAGCCCAAATTATTGTGGCTTACGCCACCCCTTATATGAAAAAATACTGTGCCCATTAGTTTGTTGTGCCTCTGTCCAGCAGTGACACAGAGATGATTCCTGGGGTAAACCTACGATCTCCCATCCACAGGTCTAGATTTCTCTTGAACAGAGTCAGCGAGGTGCTCTGCCTCACATGGACCGGGATTTTATTCCACAGCATAGGGAGTCTCTGAGTGATAAATCTATCCCTCCAGCACGTCCTATTTATATCCGTGCTAAGGTTTAAGTCGCTTGCTCTAGTGGTTTTGGTGGATTTGGATTTTTTGAGGTGGAGCATGTCCATTAATTCCGGGTTGGACATGGCCTTGTATGTCAGGCACATGTCACCTCTGAGCAGACGGTATGCGACTGAATAGAGCTGGAGTTTCTTCAATCTGGATGTTGCTATGCTACATTTTTATTTTAGTTCTCCATTAAATATTAGCTTTCAGTTTTCAAATAGGTTCATAGGTTCATAGGTAGGTACTAGGCTATCGGCCCAAGGGCCTACATAAGCCTAGCCAACAAGGTTCCCTGGCTTACGCCACCCATGAAAGTTATTTTCTTGTGCCACTGTTGAGCAGAGACATAGAAGTGATTCCCGGGGTGTATTTTCTATTTCCCATCCACTCATCAAGATTTTTCTTGAAGAGTGCTAATGAACAACTTTGCTTGACATAGATGGGTAGCCTGTTCAAGAGTATGGCAAGTTTCTGGGACAGGAATCTATCCCTTCAGCAAGTCCTGTTTATTGTGGTGACAAGGATTAGGTCCCTAGAGCGTGTAGTCAGAGGGATTGGGATTTCTTTAGGTGTAGCATGCCCAGCAGCTCTGGGTTTGACATAGCTTTATATGTTAGACAGCGATCACCTCAGAGTAGGTGATATGCTACGGAGAAAAGCTGGGTTTTTTTAAGGCGGTCAGTGTAGGGCATCTGTTTGAGGCCAGTAATCCTCTTTGTGAGGTACTTCTGTGGCCTTTCCAGCTGCTGCAGATGTCTTGTGAGGTATATTCAAAAAGGGGCATTGTACTCTATAATGGGTCTAATGAGTGTCTAGTAGAGGGGAACAATGACCTCTTTTTTCTTGGATGAGAACCCTTTTATGATGAGGTGTGCCATGTAGAAGGATGCCTGACTACGGTGGCAATGTGACTATCAAAGGAGAGACTAATGTCCACCTGGGTCCCAAGGTCTCTTATCACGCATTCAGTTTTAAGTAGATTGCTGCCTATGTGGTAGTTCATGGGTACAGAGTTTTTACCAAAGGGGATGACACTGCAATTTTTAGCAATGAGCTTGAGGCCATGGCTCTGACACCAGGCATCTGTCTCAGCGAGGCCCTTCTCTAGGATGTCCACATCATTTGGGGACTTGACTATGGCTCCTAGTTTGCAGTCATCTGTGAACTTCATTAGCCAGTGGCCTTCTGTGTTAGCCTGTACTTCAGAGAAGTAGATACCAAATAGGAGAGGTCCCTGGACGGAACCCTGTGGTACTCCACTTGTCACTGCTTTAAAGTCATATTTGGAGTCTGCAACTTTTACAGTGCGGGTTCTGTCAGTGAGCCAGTTGGCAACCCATCTTGTGACATAAGGATTTATACCTAGTTTAGTGGGGAAATGGTCCAGGAACAGGGACATAACGTACGTACTATATGTAACAAAGGTGAAAAAGGCAAGACACCCCCTCAGTGTATTTATAAAGCTAACATGAGGTAACCAAACATAATAATGTTTTATATTGTGTTATCTGGCAGCAGGTAGAAAATGAAGTTGTTTCCTTTTAAGTGGTAAAGTGAAGGGCTCACCCTTGACTGTTGCAGTATTTAAAGATTGCAACTGTAGCATTAGAGTTTTTAAGGTCTGAGGAAGCAATATGTGAAAGCGCTAACCTGTTGGATTTATGTGAATAAAAGATCTTTGCTTTTATACACTCTCTGAGTAATCTGGATAATTTAAGTGAGCCTGGTCGCCTCATATGTGGTGCTGTTGTTGGACTTAGTATTTTCTTCATTTTCTGTGGTGAGGCATTAACTGTTGGGAGTACTTTGTTGTTGTTTGATGTATAACAGCAATACTTACATTCTGCCCCTATGTCTGGAACATTCTTCTCCAGTTTGTTGGGCTGTCTCCACAGTGTTTGTTGTAAGAGGTATTCCCAACTACACACTGTGATGCTGTTTGTCACTCACCTCCATGAAGGACTCGGCAACGCCCACATGAAGTACTCAGTTATAGGAGTGTCTTTCTATGCTATTGGGTATGGGAATGATAACACAGCTGTTCCACATGCAATTAGCAAGTGGGGGACTACAACTGGTGCACAGGCCATCAGCTGCTCATGAACATTACCTACTAAAGGCAAGATGCTGCCTATACAGAACAGATGTATATCCTACATCTGTCGCAGAGAGAGAGAGACAGAGACACAGACAGAGACACAGACACAGGCACATACACACAACCACAGAAACAAACAAAGAGACAGACAGACACACACACTGTGACTGATGGAGTATACCAACTGAACTGAAAACAAAAACACACAGCTATGTCAAACAATCAAACCTGTAATAGAATGTAATAGGGGCATGAAAACATGGAAAATAGGAAGTTCAAACAATATTATGTCTCAACAACCATGCTGTACTGATATATTGCTGAGCAGAACCTATGGCCATAGAAACTGTGTTTGTCTGCAGTGACATAGAACAAAGTTCAGGGCCCTGAGTCATCCCAGAAAAGGATGGCTCACGTATGACCACTACTCGAGTGTGTGTTGCACAATACCAACAGTGACACTGCTAGGCCACACCCAGTGCAAATCATACCATCAGTAACTCTGCTATGGCCAGCTCTGACTTGTGCCTCTTTTTTCAATGCCAATGTCTCCAACCCATATAACATAGCTGGTCTCAGTACCCTCTTGTAGACCTTCCCTATCACTCTTAATGATACTTGTCTGTCCCGAATCACACATGACACACTTCCCCACCACCCACATCCTGCCCGTACTCACGTCATCACCTCTCCTCCACACTTGCCATTACTCTGAACTGTTGTTCTCAAGTATTTACACCTATCCACCTTTGCAAACTGTACTCCCTGCATCCTCACCATTCTTCCATCCTCCCTCCCATTCACACACATATATTCTGTCTTAGTCCTGCTGACAATCATTCTTCCCCCTCTAGACCATACTTCCACCTCTCCATAATCTCCTCAACCTGTTCCCTTCTCTCACTATACACCACAATGTCATCTGCAAAACGCACAGTCTAGGGGGACTCCTATCTGGTCATGTCTGTCAACCTGTCCATCACCACTGCAAATAATAATGGGTCTCATAGCTGATCCCTGATGTACTCCAACCTCCACCTTATACACACCTGTAACTCCCAATATAGAACTCACTGCTGTCACACTACCCTTGTACATATCCTGTAGCATTCTTATGGATTCCACCACCACTCCTGACCACCTCATACAATACCACAACTCCTCTCTAGGCATCCTGTCATATGCTGTCTGTAAGTCCACAAAGATACAACCCAACTACATCTGACCTTCTCTGTATGTCCCCATCAACACTCTCAGAGCAAACATCACATATGTACTGCTCTTTTTTGTCATGAAAGTATACAGCTGATCGGTAATCCTCACCTCCCTTCTTAACTTAGCTTCCACAACCCTTTACCATTACCTCATGCTGTGGCTGATCAGTGTTATCCCTCTGTAGTTACTATAGCTCTGCACACCACCCTTTACCATTACCTCATGCTGTGACTGATCAGTGTTACCCCTCTGTAGTTACTATAGCTCTGCACACCACCCTTTACCATTACCTCATGCTGTGACTGATCAGTGTTATCCCTCTGTAGTTACTATAGCTCTGCACACCACCCTTTACCATTACCTCATGCTGTGACTGATCAGTGTTATCCCTCTGTAGTTACTATAGCTCTGCACACCACCCTTTACCATTACCTCATGCTGTGGCTGATCAATGTTATCCCTCTGTAGTTACTACAGCTCTGCTCATCACCCTTATTCTCATAATCTGTACCTAAACGCATTTCATCCACTCCACATGCATCCTCTCACCTCTCTAGATTACAGTAAACAATACGGTTAAAAAGACCACTGCCATTTGTCCTAAACACATCCATGCTTCCACAGGTATGTCATCTGGACCAATAGCCATTCCATTCTTAAACCTCTTCATAGCTGTCCTTACTTCCTCACTTGATAATCTGTTGCACATCCTGAGTCACCATACCCACATCATCCAACCTTCTCTCTCTCTCATTCTCTTCATTCAACAGCCCCTCAAAGTACTGTTTCCACCTGTGCGACACTCTCTCCTCGCTAGTGAGTTCACTTCCACCATTATCCTTTCTCAGCCTTATCTGCTGCACATCCTTCCTAGCTACATGCCTCTGTCAAGCCAATTGGTACAGGTCCTATCCTCCATCCTTGGTGTCCACCTTGCATACAACCCTTCAGATGCCCCATCCCCAGCCTTTGCCACCACTCTCTTTGCCATGCACCCCATCTCCCTATACACCTGTCTACTTTCTGCATCTGTCTGACAATCCCACTTCTCCTTGGCCAACATCTTTCGCTGTATACTCCCCTGTGCTTCCTCATGCCACTAACAGGCCTCCTTGTCCTCCTTCCTCTGTGCAGATGTCACACCAAGCCCTGTTCTACTCATCTCCCTTACTAGCTTGAATGTAGTTACCCAGATATTTGCTAACTCTTCACTGCCACCTACTACCTGTCTTAACTCTTCCCTGAACTCAACTTCACAATTGCCCTTTCTCAGTATCCACCATTTGATCCATGGTGCTGCCCTCAAACTCCTCCCCTCTTCGTGATCACCAGTGTTGACCCTCAGACCAACCTTCCATGCTGCCTAGCTACACTTTCCCTGTCACCAATTTACAATTACCAGTCCCCTTCAAACAAGCCCATCTGCATAGGAGATAATCCACGTGTGTGCATCATCCTCCACTCTTGTATAACACTCTATGCCCCTCAATTTGATAATACTATGTATTCACCACATCCATGTCCAACCTCTGTTGCAAACTCCACCACCATCTCACCTTCTGCATTCCTTTGTTTAACACCATACCTACACATCACTTCTGCATCCCCTCTGTTCCCTTCACCAACATGCCCATTGAAATCTTCATTCACCACTCACTCACCCTTGGGTACACTCATCACCACTTCATTCAACCACACTAAAGTACGTCTGTCTCATCCATAACACACACAATTAGCAGAGCATATGCGCTTACAACTGTCAGCATTACACCATCAATTCCCAGGCTCCTGAACATCACTCTACCTGACACTCTTATCACCTCCACATACACTCTTGGCATAATGTTCCTTCTGGTTAAACCCTACACCATTTCCCCTCTCATACACACCATGATAGAACTATTTGTACCCAACTCTGAAACACAGAGCTGTACATCCCTTCCATCTGGTCTCTGGCACACACAATATATCCACCTTTCCTCTGTCCAGCATATCAGCTAGCTCTGTCCCCATACCAGTCATACTCACAACATTAACAGTTCCTACCTTCACTACCACACACCTATCCTTTCACCTCTCTGCCTGCCATATGAGCATCAGACATCCTCCAGGATATGTCTGTGAATGCAAAGGCCACTGCAGTATCAAATGACATATATGTTACAGCAATATGAAGAAAGTGTCACTAATTGTGACCAATAGCGCACCATGTATGTGTGTTGTCCTACAGATGTCCTGCCCTAACAGGTTGACATGACTGACCAAGCAGCAAGACTATAATTTACAGTATGCCATACTGACATAGAGCAGGAATGTATAGCAGGTATTACCTGTGCATATGTATGTATGGGTAGGTGTACCTGGCTGCCTCATAACAACTGACATGGGATGCAAAATGTCAGGTGATTAAGCTGTACATGTACATGTGTATAACCTTAGTTTCTGTGCATCCCACAGAGTTACACATCTACAGCTACTAGTGGTGTCATTGCCCTGCCACAGACATGGGTAGTATAATAAGCATGAGTACACAGACATGGGTAGTATAATAAGCATGAGTACACAGACATGGGTAGTATAATAAGCATGAGTACACAGACACGGGTGGTATAATAAGCATGTGTACACAGACATGGGTAGTATAATAAGCATGAGTACACAGACATGGGTAGTATAATAAGCATGAGTACACAGACACGGGTAGTATAATAAGCATTAGTGCACAGACATGGGGAGTATAATAAGCATGAGTACACAGACACGGATAGTATAATAAGCATGAGTACACAGACATGGGTAGTATAATAAGCATGAGTACACAGACACGGGTAGTATAATAAGCATGAGTACACAGACACGGGTAGTATAATAAGCATGATATAATAAGCATGAGTACACAGACATGGGTAGTATAATAAGCATGAGTACACAGACACCGGTAGTATAATAAGCATGAGTACACAGACATGGGTAGTATAATAGGCATGAGTACACAGACATGGGTAGTATAATAAGCAGGAGTACACAGACATGGGTAGTATAATAAGCATGAGAACACAGGCATGGGTAGTATAATAAGCATGAGTACACAGACACGGGTAGTATAATAAGCATGAGTACACAGACACGGGTAGTATAATAAGCATGAGTACACAGACACGGGTAGTATAATAAGCATGAGTACACAGACATGGGTAGTATAATAAGCATGAGTACACAGACACGGGTAGTATAATAAGCATGAGTACACAGACACAGGTAGTATAATAAGCATGAGTACACAGACATGGGTAGTATAATAAGCATGAGTACACAGACATGAGTAGTATAATAAGCATGAGTACACAGACACGGGTAGTATAATAAGCATGAGTACACAGACACGGGTGGTATAATAAGCATGAGTACACAGACATGGGGAGTATAATAAGCATGAGTACACAGACACGGGTATTATAATAAGCATGAGTACTCAGACACGGGTAGTATAATAAGCATGAGTACACAGACATGGGTAGTATAATAAGCATGAGTACACAGACACGGGTAGTATAATAAGCATAAGTACACAGACTCAGGTAGTATAATAAGCATGAGTACACAGACATGGGTAGTATAATAAGCATGAGTACACAGACATGAGTAGTATAATAAGCATGAGTACACAGACACGGGTAGTATAATAAGCATGAGTACACAGACACGGGTGGTATAATAAGCATGAGTACACAGACATGGGGAGTATAATAAGCATGAGTACACAGACACGGGTATTATAATAAGCATGAGTACTCAGACACGGGTAGTATAATAAGCATGTGTACACAGACATGGGTAGTATAATAAGCATGAGTATCACATTGAAATTGCAGAGGTGGCCAACTGTGTTCTGACCTTGTGTCAATGCTTATTATAAACAGATACATGACCAACCACATAGCTGTATGGGCTCAGCAATATCTTACTTGTAAGACCTGTCTCCACCAAAGTAGAGAAAACCCCTTTGCTGGACAGCAGCAATGCACAAAGCACATAATGTGATGCTATATTGGTTGTACAGGGCAAAGTAGGAGCAGGCACCAACTGGGTGGCATGTCAACCTTTGAATGAGCATAATAGCTCAAAGTTGGATTACTGTAACGCTAACTATGAGTACAAATTGGACACAGGGTAATCACAAGGCCATCTTCACATATGTCTGCAGTCTCAGAGGCACCAACCAATCCACCCTTTAATGGTGGTCAATCACAACACATACACACACACCATATCTACAGTTAACCTGCTGCAGACAGGATTAGGGCAAACATCACCACCCTGGATCACCATCAGTATAGGTGGATATGCACAACACACACACCCCTCCCCACATCATCATGGATCAGGTCTGAACTGCCTAATCAAAGTTGACAAAAGCAAGGTCTCTTGGCGCCTGATAACATTCCTGTCTGCATCCTACATGAACCCAGGCAAATGCTTCCAGCTCCATTATGCACTGTATGCAAGCAAAGCCTGAGCACCACTGGCTTCCCATCTGCAAGGAACATGACCTCTGTCATCCCTGTACACAAATGTGAATAATGAATGGTGGTTTATGCAATGTACTGGCTCTCAGTGGGAGTAACATGACACATTAGGACCAGGAGTGCAGTGCATGTTCATACAGTGCTGCCAGGTATAGGGGTATGATGTGTTTGTAAGTGGTGGCTAATGATAGTCCATATGCATGAGCTGGCTCTGTAAAGAACTCTGAGCAATGTCTGAGGTACTGTGATGTGTTTTCCTGTGTAGGTCCTCCAGGTACCATGCAGCAGCAAATGCAGAGACACCAGCCAACACAGAAGCTGTAATCTTAAACTATGGCATTCTTTCTGGCCATAGCCAGAACAATCTACAGGACCAGACTGCTACCAGTGGGGGGGCAGCTGCACAGGCCCCACTTATGGTAACAGAGGACCCCCTTGCCAACCTTGGGGTAGCCCCCCACACAAACTAAAGCATGGGAAACAGCAGTTGTGTAGGTGGGTGGCACCCAGGCAACAGGTGAGGAGCATCCAGGTAAGGCCAAAGTGCACATCAATGTACTGAGGTAGCATTTAAACTGTCATTTACAGAGTCTCTAGACGCATATGTCAGTACAAAATGGATTAGTGGGTGGGATGTAGTAATGCACGCAAGTGCACATCTATGGTGAAGGACAGCAAATTGTGTAATATCACAGTGTGCACTGTACCTGTGCGGAAACGTAGCATTCATCTTGTAACAATGCCTAATGTGAAATCTGCTGACAATACCTCTCCCTCACAACTACATAGGTCCCTCTGGTCTGCACATGGGACAGAAACCTGAACCCAGTAAGTATGGGGTTTCCCTGTTGTACCTCAGGCATGCTAGGTTTAATGCACGTGACCATGCACACAACTGTTATACTCAGCCATTTGGCAATATCTGCATGTTCACCTGTGGTGGTGTTTACTGCATTGCATCATGATGGTCATGACAGGGGCCTATTTGCAGGAGATGTCACATATCTATAGCATATCTCACAACCCGTCATTGCAGGACACCTGGACAAAGACCGACAAACTGGAGGACAAAGGCTCAAAACTAGGGTCATATTGTAGAAATCAGTGGTATACAGTGCATATAAATGGAGTACACACCTGTTAGAATGCCAGATATGTGTGATATACAAAAATGACAGCACAATAGACAAGTTCAGAATTGCCAACCTTTCATGTGACCTATAACCTGTAGAATTAAATTCTAAAGCAAACAAATCTGTCATGGGAACAATAATGACAAATAACAATAGTACAACAACCTAGATGCATATGTGTGCACAGGCTGAAGCTAGTACTGTGTTGAGGCAGCTTTCGATATAACTACAGCAGTACAGCTTATTGGGTACACAACAGCCATCAATTACAGAGACTCATTGATTAACAGCAACTAACAGTCAGCTGTGCAACCAGGATTATCCCAACATATCCCAACATATACCCAGTTGCCTGCTACATCAATAGCCATGGTTCACATAGAGCTGATGAAGCTGCTAAGGGACCACATGTTTGAGATGTATCAGCCTGGAGAAGGGTACCCTAACATTTCCACAGCATTGCACATACCATGGAACACAGTGCAGTCATCAAAAGGTGGTGAAAATATGGGGCTACAGTGACATTGCGAAGGAGTGAACCACCAAAGTCTATGAGAATACAAAACCAAAACTGGCCAGGGAGGCTGCCAGGAGCCCTACAGCAACAGCGAAGGAGTAACAGGACTCTTCAGGAAGTACTGGGTGTGTACTACATGTCACAGGAACCTTCCATGTTCTCCACATGTCCTGCCTATAGGGTAGGGTTGGAAGATGGCAGAAGTTCCTCACACCAAACAATATCCAGGCCTGGTGAAAGTCTAAAAACAATACATCAGGTCTCCAAAAAGAAAATGGGAAAATGTGTTATGGCAATATGGGACCACAGTTGTACTCATTGGCCACAATTCTAATAGGTGTGTTTGGCACAATATCACCATTACACATCACCACAACAACAACACCCCCACAGTGAAGCATGGTGATGTCAGTGTCCTGCTTTGGGGTTGCTGTTCCCAGTGTGGAACTAGGGCTGTAGCCAAGTTAGAGGGGATTATGAACAGTTCCAAACACTGGTCCCTTATGGCTCCAAAACATTCTGGTGTCTGCCACATAGCTGTGGATGGTGAGGAATTCCACCTTTCCACACAACAATGTCCCAAACCATACATCCATATCAACAAATGGATGGCTTTACCTGAACACATGCAATATTCTGCACTGGCCGAGTCAGAGCCCACACCTACATCCAATAGGATATATGCAGGGCAACCTGAAGAGGGCAGTGCACAGGGGATGTCCTTGCAATCAGACATAGTTGGAGTTGTTTTGCAAGGGAGACAAGTCAATATGTGCCATGCTGATAGACACCTTTTCAAGAGGAATGCATGCTATGATTAAATCAAAAGTTGCTTTAACAGAGTATTACTTTAAGGGTGTGCACACTCATGCAACCAGCCAATTTACCTATTTCAGTTACCAGATGTTACCTGTAACTAATGTATACATTGTTCAGTTGGATTACACAAGTTATATGTCATATGAAATGATGGAAATGTTATGACCTGATTTCTGATGTTTCATGTGATATATCATGAAAACCTGGCATGTTAACAGGTCTGTGTACACTTGCTATATACACTGCAAGCTTGGGAAGTTGTTTGACTAAATGGCTTTGTTTTAAAATACATGTACTGTGGGTTATGCACTGTGCACCTCCAATTAGGACATTACTTAGTGGCACCATTTCACAGGCCAATCCAGTAATGTATCAGACAAACACATGAGTTATGAGGAACAGACCAAACACATGAGCCACATATGTAGACATTCAGCAAAACCCTGTACAGTTGGGGGGTATGTTCCGTAGGAGTTGCCACAGTGGTATACAGGTGAATAGCAATAATTTATATGGGTGCAGTGTGTGTGCTAGGTGAAGGGCCATCACCAACTAACACCACTCATGTATCCCAGAGGTGTATATTAGCAGTAACGGTAATTGGAAAGGGCTGCACTGCATGATGCTGAGGGTCCATCCAGAGTGTGTATGTTATTGTCTGACTGTGTGTCATGAATGCCCCCATTTGGCTAATGTGAGGTCTGTGTAATGCTATTGAGGCACCTCATGTGTGTGTGTGTGTGTGTGTGTGTGTGTGTGTGTGTGTGTGTGTGTGTGTGTGTGTGTGTGTGTGCACCAGCAAACCATATGGTGCCAGCAGTGATTTACAAATGTTGTTTTTCCCTCACATGTCGACATGGTGGCTGTGGTCCCTCCCACTCTGATACTAATGTCAGTGTCTCTGCAGACTCTGACCATGATGATACTCATACTGAGGCACAGGTGGGGTTGTCAGGGGGTGATACTGTGCCACTGGTTGGCATCCCTCTATTGTCAACCCCATCCCTGCACACAGTCACAATACCTACACATACCCTGTCACCAGTGGCCACAGATTGGCAGGTGGTGTCATGGAACAGGCTACTATGGTGACTATGGCAAGTGAAGGTGCAGGCACTAGCCATAGCCAGAGTGCTGATGTGGTCCCACACAGGCAGATGGGCAGGGGTGTTTAGAGGAGGATTGCAGCCCATCATGCCCCTGTTGCAAGTGCCATGGCAGCAGTCAGCAGATGCACATTTCAGGCTGTCATGGGGGCACAGGCACATAATGAACGTATACCAAACATATACTCAGGGTCATGGATGAGCACATCCCTGGTGTCCATGGCAATATGAATTCACTTCTGCCATCTGTAAATGTACTGGGGTCATGGATATATGATGGATGGAGACATTGGCACTCCTGAACCGTGGAATATCTGTGCTTGAGCATTTGGCAGACACTGGCCAGCAGCCATGTGGCTGTAGGGCAGCACCAC
>NC_056729.1:1894961007-1895041007 GCF_019279795.1 Protopterus annectens
TACTTTCACCCACATGTTTACACACTCACAGACACTTTCAGACAAACTAATACACACACACATGTTACAGTACTGAGATCCATGGGTTCAAAGAGTCATAGATGTGTACGTGGCAAATGGCCATGGAGGCTTTACAAGGCTAGCCCATGTGAATACGCTGGCATCATGCCACCTAATGATACTCCCCAGTGTGTCTACTGAGTATAGTCACTGGAGTGATCTTCAGGTTGGGTATTCCATTCCTGATCCACTCCTCCTGATTTCTCTTGAAGAGGGCCAGTGATGTGTTCAGCTTGACATGCATGTGGAATCTATTCCATAATGTGGCCAGTCTCTGAGTTGTGGACCTGTCCCTCCAGCATGTCCTGTTTTTTGTGAGGATGGGGTTGAGGTATCTGGGGAATGTTGTGTAGACAGATTGGTTTCCTCGGATGTAGCATTCCTGAAACTGTTGGGTCAGACATGGCTGTGTATGTTAGGCAGAGATCACACCTAAGGAGCCAATATGAGACAGAAAGTCATTGCCGTTGTTGGAGTCTGTCTGTATAGGGCAAGTGTGTAGTATCTAAGATCCTCTTTGTGAGGTACATTTGCAGCCTCTCCTGTTGTTGTTAGTGTCCAGTGGGGTACATGGCAAATGGGACATAATACACATTGACTGGCCTACTGAGGGGACAATACAGGGATACATTGTTATTTTACTTCCTGGATTCAACAACCTGAGTCAGAAGAAGTAACACATGGAAGGATTTTCAGAAGACAGAGGCACTGTGGTAGTCACCATAGAGCTCACTTTCAGCTTGTGTTCCCAGTTCCATTATACCAACATCAGCGTTCAGTGGACTACCATCAATGTATTACTTTATGGGAGCCATGTCGTACCCAAAGGGGATGGCAGGACATCATCTGGATCGAACTTATGTCCAGGGTTGTGATAACAGTCATAGGTTTCAGAGAGGCCTTCGTGTAGGATATCAACCTCACGTGGAGGGGTAATAATAACACACACCTTGTAGTCATCTGTAAACATTGTCAGCCAGGGCACCTTTGTATTGGGCTGGTCCTCAGAGGTGTGGATCCCAAGCATGAGGGAACACAGGTCCAAAACTAGTGGGACTCCGCTTGTGACTGTTTGGCAGTATGACATGGAGTCTGCTGCTTTAACACTGTGGGTTCTATTTGTGAGCCTGTTTGCAGGCCACCTACTGATGTAGGTGTGGCTGCCTACCTGAGTGTGTTTGTGTGTGACTCCTGAGTGGAGAGTGATATACAAGGATTAGATGGGCAACCTATCTTATCTATTCCATACTGTCAGATAGTTATTGCTCATGGCATAATGCTTATAGGGCTGCAGAGTGTCTACAGGTCCCTCTACAGTGGATGACAGCAGTGGGCCTTGTAATGTGGACACTAGGACATGTACTGCATGGGCAACCGCAAAAAGTAGCAATACCCACTCCCCAATGGATATGGTTCTCACACAAAAACAACAACCGCACCCCAGACAGGATACTGTTCACACGCACACACACTTTGATATTTACCAGGACTGAGATTAGAACCCCTACCTAACTATTTATTTGTATTACAGTGATAAACAGTTATCAGACATGCCACAGAGCTTACAGGGCTATAGCCTGAAGAAAGGGACTGCTAAGGTGACTGATATCTGCAGGACTGCTAAAATGGGAAAAGGGAAGTATACTGGGTTTGAATGGACCCAAAAACTTCAATTTGTAAACACACACACTTTAACATTTGCCTGGACTGAGATTAGAACTCATACTTAACTAATTATTTGTACTATAGTGTTACGCAGTTATCACATGTGCCACAGATTTTATGGGGGTGAGACCTTGCAAAAGGGACTTCTAAGGTGACTGATATCTGCAGTACTGCCAAAGTGGAAAAGAGGAGGTATACTGGGTTTGATTGGACCCATACGCTTTAACTTGTAAACACACACACAGACGCACAATCTGATGTTTGCCAGGACTGAGATTAGAACTCCTACCTAACTAGATATTTGTATTACAGTGTTACACAGTTATCACACGTGCCACATAGCTTACAGGTTTGAGGCCTGATGAAAGGGACTTCTATGGTGACAGACATCTTCAGGACTGCTAAAGCAGGGCAATGGGAAGTGCACTGGGTGAAGGCCTGTTCATTCCTAGATCCTGCTGACATTTCTCTAAGTGTATGAGTATGCTCAGTGTGACCTTACATAGTACATGTGGGACTCCATTCCAGGGATTGTTGTACTCCAGTCCAGTTTTTGTCTGTAAAATATTGATATGTATATATCATGTGTTTTCATTTCTGCTTTGTCTCTCTAACGTTCTTGTATAACTGATGTTGACCATATTTTTGACTCAAATGTTTGATTCTTTGTAAACTGCTTATGTTTTATTTGGAGCTTTTCTCCTCTGGTCTCCACTGAAAATGGGCCACAAGCCCAGCAGGACCACCCTGGTTAATAAATGTCAATAAATAATAAAAAAATAATTGTTTTGTGGTACAGCCATACCTCTCAACCTGCTGGTGCAGGATATCTGGAGATAGCCTATCAAAATGCGGGAACAGTGGGCCATATGGTGATTGTGACTATTTCTCTCAGTAATGTATGGCTTGCTAGGTGACAGGGCCTGTTTTAGCAGACATCTGACATATATGCCATTTGACACTGTCATGTATTGTTTCAGTACCTCGTGACATACCTCCTCAGATTATCACAGTGATTTACCAGAGGAATACAGGATGGATGATGCACACATCAACATTATGGGCCAAATGCTATGCATTCTTGCAAAATCCAGCCTGTTGAAAGGTGTGCCTATGAGCAATTGACTGCTGGAGCTGCGGAAATGATCCAGTACCTTGGTGATATATTACAATGGTGGAATCTCTGTGTATTTCTGTTCTGGCCTGATCTGATTTCCAGTCCAGTTGGGTAATATAAGTCAGACAGAATCAGAGTGACAGGCAGACTCCGGATAGATATGTAGGGGATAACATATGGGGGTGTCCTGGGTCAGATATGTTTGCCTATAGCTACCTGTGCTTTGCATAGCAGTTTGCTTAAAGGTTGACTGCACTTGGAAGATCTTGTGTGTGTTAGACTGTTTGACCAGCCTGGAGATATGTGTTTGTCTGAGATATATGTATGGTCCACCTCATTTTGCTTGGCTGGCCACATTTTGGGGTCAGGATGTTGCACAGGATAAGTGATCAGGGAAGGGTGTATTACTCCCCATGGATGTGGGCCAGGGTTCTGTGTGTGCAGATATGTCACTATCTTCCAGGGTTAGGACTACCTGCAATGAGTGCATTCCCATGTTTAGACTCCTAGCCCTGCCTGTCGATAGTATAGAGTATTACAGAATGTCCACATTCATGACTCATATATCTTGTTGGTTATGCAAACGAGTATGGTTTTCAAGGAAAAGTGTTTTGCAAGTCACTCAAGGTTGAAGTCAGATATTACTGACAGTTGACATTGCAGTTTCTGACTTCATACCCATCAGACATTCCATGCTAATACAAATCATTCCATCAACTTTATTACATTATTAGAGCAGTATTTCAAAGGTGTCCTGCTCTTTGGACCTTTTTCACCCCATTATTCATGGCTTTGTCCAGATTTCTGGCTCTCTGATACTGGCAGGTTTTCTCCTAGCAATTAGCAGCATGGCCTTTTTTTGCATTTTGTAGACTGTGTTATGTTGGTGCTATGGACCCCATGACACCCCCTAACAGGGCACTGTGAGTGAGGCATGGGCATTTGCCATGGGCCTGTAGGACAGGTGTGACAAATGCAGGCCATCTGTAGCAAAGCAGTGCATTCTGATGATCATATGTTCCCAGGCTGCTGGTAGTGGACAACCCTGGGATGGCAGCAGCAAGTTGACTATGGGTGTTACTGACAATTGCTTTCTGTTTGTGTTGAGCCATCATTCTAGTTGACAGATGGATGCTGCTTAAGGCTAAGGACATGTTACTGATTTTTATGGGACTATGGGGGGGGGGTGACACATCTGTACACAATACACATTTGCAGAGACTGTGCTAATATTTACTTAACATTTTGATCCCATTTAGCATAGTGGTATGCCCTATCTTTCAGATTAGAGGAAAAACAGTATCAACCACAGGTCAGATTGTTTTGGCATAGTCATTTCTAGTTTCAGACTTCTTACCTTTCAAAACCATACTGCCACTGGCAGACCTGCTGTGATATCACTGTGTAAAAGTCTGTAAGTGGGGATTTCATGGATGTCACCATGTGAGGGCCTTTGCCAGGCATTTCTGCATGGTTTTCTACAGCTGATCTGCTGGGTGATGCTGGGGGTGGGTAAGGGACTCTTACATTTACATCCATGCATGTGATCTATGACCCCCCCAGTTATTTGGTTCATCACATATAATGCAGTGGTATTTGTCAACTAGGGTGGTACTGCATGGTGTGGGTAGGCCAGTACTGGGAATACACTTCCTGCTGTCCCACAGAGCTGTCAGTTGTCTGCTGCTATCCCAGTAACCCACCCCATTCCCTTGCATGCTTGAATCAATACCATAGATATGCTATCAGAACATTCCACTCCATTCATTAATTGTGTTAAGTAGACTGACTTACTTTGTGCCTGAGGGTGTTGTGAGGGTGGTACTTGAGGGCTGACGATGTTGGATGCACAAAATACAATGCCTATACATGATAGGGTAGAGGTGGGATGATGTTTGGCATCCATTTTACTGTGTGTGCGAGTCAGAGAGAGAGAGATCAGTCCTTCAGGTCCTACAGTGTCAGTGTATGTGCTATGCATTGCCTCTTTGCCAAGGACAGGGCATACTGGGCATACCTATGTCTGCCTACAGTGGCAGGCTCAGGATACTCCTCTTCTGAGTCCCTCTGTGTCTGTGGAGACCTTGGCAATCATGGTGGGCTGTGTGGCCTTTTCCCATTTTGTTCCTGCTGCAGCTGTTTCTGCAGAATCATATTGGGTAGAATGGCACATACTATGAACATGTGTGCCCATGTGGCTGGACAGTACTGCAAGCTCCACCGGATATGTCAAGCAGCAAAACCGTGATATGAGCATCCCAAACACATGTTCTATATAATGATCCTGGTTTCTACATGTGCCTCATTATGGCACTCATATGTGGGTGTGCGTGTATTTCTGATGGATGTCATCAGCCATGGATCCAGTTTATAGCCAGCATCCTCCACCAGATGGCCATATGAGATGTCCCCACTGGAAAACGCCTAGTACATCTGTGATGAATGCCAGATGTGAGAGTTGTGATAACTTCCAGGGCTGCCAGCACACACATTCATGATAATGCTCTGGGCATTGCACATGACCTGGCAGTTGATGGAGTAGAACCCCTTGTGATTTATGTAGACCCTACACTGGTCACTGGGTGGTGCTTTGATATGGATGAGCGTGTAGTCTATGGCACCTAGTACTTCTGGGTATTTTGCTACATGGAGGAAGAGACACATATTGCTGGTCCTCTCCTCACGGGTGTTGGGGAATTAAATGTGCTCAGCGACATGTGGTTGCATGGCATCCAGGAACTGGTAGAGGATCCTGGACGCAGATGCCTGTGAGACCCCCATGATATCCCCAGTTGGTCTTTGGAAAGTACCTGTAGCTAGTATTCTTAAGGCTACACATACCTTGGTATCCACTGGGATGGGTTCCCCTCTGTTGGTTCTGGGCCTGAGGTGAGGCTGGCACAGCTCAACAAGTTGCTGAAATTTGTCCCTGTCCACCCTGTAGCACCCTACTTTCTCCAGATCATGTAGCCCCTGGTAGGTTACCCTGGGTCTGAACACTCTTGTCCTCCTCCTCGGTCTGAATTGGTTGTCAGCATTATCCTCCTCACTACTCTCAGTCTCTAGCACATACTGATGTATCAAAGCAACAGCAGCCCCTAAAACGTTTTGTTAGTTTTGTCAGTTTATAATTCCCCCAAATGTGTACACCAGTGGTGTAGGGTTTGTGGGAAAAAAACAGAATGAAAGATGTTTGCATAGTTTATAGTAGTGTGCTGGGCTGCTGCTTGTGTAATTGGCTTATTCTGATACATTCCACCTGCCAACTATGGTAGTTCTCCTTTATTGCCTTCCTTCTGCTGTTTTCTCTTCCCATTTCCTCCCTGTTTAAGCCCTGATGTGCCCTGTACATTCCTGGTGCTCAAATGTAAACAGTTCTACTATTCCTTTTTTTTTTTTTTTTTTTTTTTTTTGTTTTTTTTTAGGCCTGGTGCAGTATACACTTTTAAGAGAAATGGCCCTCCCTGGAAGCAAATACGCTCAGCATTTGATGGAATAAGACAATAAAGCCTGAGACACACCCCCTTCCTTATCTTTGCTTAGCTAAGGGCAAACACCAGCCACTGAGCTCCAATGTGCCTAAAGCAAGCAAGACACACCCCCTTTTCATGTTAGCTGCTCCTCCTGTCTACACGGTTGTGTCAGAGGACCTACACAGTTACGTGCAGTCTGACACTTAGAAGAAATTTGTGATTCAGTATAAATCCCCTCATTTGCATACACCACTGCCTTACTCCATAGTTACCACACTTAGGCTGGGCCTTTCCCCTTAGCAACCACTATTCCCTGGTATTGTTTTCTTTCTGTGTGCTATTGACCATAATGGCAAAATGCAGATTGCTGTAAAAATTGCTTTTCCCCCCTTTTTTTTATTTTCAGCACAATCCCATTTGCACGCTGCTGTCCTTTACTTAAACAGCCAAGATCGGACCATAAAAAAGTTTTATTTTAAAAAATTGAAACTATTTACCATGTCATTGGCCATATATTTAGCCATTGGCATGCCTACTAGATATAAAACATGCTTTATTATGAGCTGTCATGCCTCTGTTTTCTAATTTGCAGAAATGTGTTCAGCTAGTAACTGAACACATTTCTGCTTCTTACACTATTCCTGCATGGACACCTGCTTGTTTGCTGAATCGCTAATTCACCTCATTTGAATGGTTTTCACCAGCAAATGAGGTAATTAGCATTAGGCGGTGGTGTTTTTGCAGGAATAGTGTAGAAGTGCTCGTGCATGACCCAGGAGCCCTTTGCTGAATCGCTTGATGGCCATGTTTCATGCAGCAGCTGGTCCACTATTTCTACACTTTGTGTAGGATTTATTGAATCCCGGGGATTCCTTTTTTTTTTTATATCAAACACCTCAGGCTGCAACTATTGATGGAGTACAAACTTCTAGAGCTCCATTGGAGTGAATAAGTTAATAACACTTCAGCCTCTAAAATGAAGCAGCTCTTTGCTGTTTTGGATGTTATGCTGTTTATGCAAATTTGGTATGTAAGCTTGGAGAAGAGACAGATTTATCTGAAACTGTGTGACTGTACCCCTCTTTTGTTCTTCCATCCCTCATAATCAGTTGCAGTATATTTCAAAGTGTTTAGTCCTTGAATAGGTCAGGAAGTTCTTTGGTTATGTAGGTATCATCAATAATTACTTAAGTTGGTTAAATGTAAATACTTCCATAGCACCTTCCCCATGCTAAGTGCAAGGGCACAAACTGCTTTGGTAGAGAGAACATGAAATTAGTTTGCATTCTCCAATTCCCACTTTATCCATTTCAAGGCTGCATCAGAGTAGGAGTCTATCACAGCAGTCAGTGAGTACAGGGAAGAAAAAGTAATCATAGATACGGTACCAATCTGTCGCAGGATGTGTGAGTGTGTGTGTGTGTGTGTGTGTGTGTGTGTGTGTGTGTGTGTGTGTGTGTGTGTGTGTGTGTGTGTGTGAGTGTGTGTGAGTGTGTGTGTGTCTATATATATATATATATATATATATATATATATATATATATATATATATATATATATATATATATATATACATATATATATATATATATATATATATATATATATATATATATATATATAGGTCTACCTGAAAGCACCGACACGCAAAATCACCAACACCACAAAACTGAAAGTTAAAAACACGAAACTTCACATGCCCCACAAACTACAATCCTGACAGTCAACAAACAAAACAAATCCCCTGTCCAAAAAGCACACACAACACAAGCACACCAAAAACCTTACAAACCTACACTAAACCTTACATACACAACTAGCTATGCACTAACCTTAATCCAAACCCTAACCCTAAGGTCCGTCACTATCGCACACTCACCTAACCCGTGCCCTAACCTTAACTCACTTAACCCACCCCTAACCCTACAGTCCGTCACTATCGCACACTTACCTTAACATGTCGGTGTTCTCAGCGTCGGGATTTTCAACTGCTGATCATCTCCGTTGTCGATCTTCCGTTGTCGGTGTTCTCATCATCGGCGTTTAGGACTTTTGGTGTTTTCAGGTAGACCTATATATATATATATATATATATATATATATATATATATATATATATATATATATATATATATATATATATATATATATATATATATATATATATACATATAGGTTTACAATCACATGTTCGTTCGTCTTTTAGACGAATGAACATATGTGCGAAAACCAAAAGGCAGAACTGGTAGGGTGATCACCACAATGTCAAAGCTGACAAAAGCGAATGGCCGCTGTTGTCAGCTCCAACATTGCGGTGCAGATTGCATTATAATGAGGATGGGGAAATGTACCCTTACTCTCACTGTAGTGTAATCTCGGAGTTTGTATATATAAGTAGGGGGGTGTAGGGGGTGCAGGGGGGCTTGCCCCCCTGCAAAAACATGCTGTTGAATGTTGAATAGGTAGGAGCATTTCAGTGTAGTTGACATGTTCAACATTCAACTTCACTGAAATGCTCGGTTCAGCATTTACACTGTTCGTTGTTCAGACTTCCGAATATTTGGTTTGGACATCTATGCATTCGAACAATGTACTGTCGAACATGTGATAGTAAACCATATATATATATATATATATATATATATATATATATATATATATATATATATATATATATATATATGTCTACACCCCCCACCCCCCCCACCCCCACACACACACACACACACACACACACTAAGCACAACTATGGACAATTTGAATGAAAATCATTTCATCTATCACCTGCTTTTTAAAAAAATCGAGGGGTGTAGCACTTGGCTAGTACTCAAATGGTCATAGGAAGCACCATAAAAAGCATGTAAGCCAGTAAACAAACAGAACTAAGCAGTACCTCCTGTCATATCATTGTGCATCCAAACCAGAAATAACTTTTGTTTTATCCTTTGTTGATTAGTTTAGTCCCAGTAACTCTTTTCAGTGGATACCTAATCTTGTATTTATACAAGGGGAAATTTGGCAAGGTCATCAGGGAACTTCCCCTATTCTTTTCAACAGGTTCAGTGGAAACTTTTACATCCACCTGAGCTACCATCACCATAGGCAAATGGGACTTTGGTTTAAGGTCTCTCCCAAGGGATAACCCAGGGGTACAGCACCCCCTTGGACTGCAATATCAGAAATCCAGTCACCTGAAGAGGGAATAGTACCCACAGTCTTCTGGTCTTCCAGAGCTCAGGGTGTGTGTGCTGCCTCTGACACAGCTGATACTGACAATATAAAAAATGCTTGCTAGTTAAGGTATCTATTATGACAGATTTAATAAGTGATCACCTTACTATATTACACATAATAGTGCTCTCTGATTAATTTAATATGCACACATTTATTTCATTAGTTGTTATTTAATGACAAAACCTAAAACCTTAATTTTTGATGTAAAACACACAGCAATGGCTACCTTTCAAAGATGTTTCATCTTTCCAAAAAATAAATAAATAAAAACATTAAGGTCACAATTAGAAAGAACAGGTTGCTTCAACGGGATAACATTTTTAAATTTTGAGAGATCTCTGCCATGACTGAGACTTGGTTTAAAGACATAGAAAGTACCATTGCAGTGTAAGGCTACAGTGCCCTCTACACATTTAGACTGAGAACAGCACAGACTGGGACCCAAGATGGAGGTGTTTCCATCTATGTTAACAAAAAACATATCTCCAGGTTGGCTAAACAGGATGATATCATGGAATTCATCCACATGCAAGTCACCATAGGTAAGGTCCCTCATCATATCATGGCTGGATGAAGGTCATCACCTATGTCCCCAGAGTCTCACAACTCTTACCTAAATCTATTAGAGGTACTCACCATCTAACCAAACACCATATTCATGGGTGACTTTAACTAACCTTCAATAGAATGGGAAATGTACACTGCCTCAAACTAACAGGCACAACACTTCCTTGACTTTATTAACACAAACACTCAGGAACAGATAGTGCATGCTCAAACCACGTGATCAGTTATACGGAATCTGGTACTCACCAACAGGGGAGAGCATTGCACCTTCCCCAGTGTCACATCCTCACTAGTGAGGTCAGGTCACAAAGCTGTCTCATTTGAAGTAAAAATCAACCCAGAAAATCCAGCTAAACCAATCAAAGTTAGAACTATTCATAGACAAACTACATCATATTAACTGATTCACTCCAATGGAGCTCAGGAGGTTAGTAATGTAACTTCCAATGGGCGGAGCCTAAGCCTTTTGACAGAATCAAATTATGTCCTCACATGGCAAACAAATGTTCATATCTCTGGAACTATACGCATTATAAAATAAGAGTAAATGGCAAACACTTCAGCCGAACTATTTTTATAGTGGTAGTATTCTTTAGGTTCTAGGTCTTAAACTGAATTTTGTAAGTCACAGTAACTATTACATTTGTAATATTTTGTAAACAACTTACAATATCTCAGCAACCACTTAAGTTACATACATGCTGTCAGCAGCAGTTTATTCATATACCTGAGAGATTTCATATGAGGCTAAGGAGTTCTGTCTGTGTTACTTGGTTGCTGAGATAGTTAGAAAAATGTGAAAATTATAAAAACATTATTATAAAAATAAAAAAAAAAAATGTATAAATTAATATCATAAAAACAACAGTTAATACATATTTATCTGAATTAGACAGAGGTCAAATATTAATGCAGTTGAGTTTGTCATTGTGTAAGCTTTAAGATGAAATCTTTTAAAACCTTGTACATGCCATGGCTTTGGTATTATTGATGCAAATATGAACAAGCAATATTTGACACCTAGAGGGGATAACTGCAGATGCACCTGGAGGCGTTACTTGGATGTAATTAGTTAAGAGACAGTTTGTCAAACTTCAAGGCTCCCCCTAACCCAGACACTGCAGCTACCTTTGAAGAATTATTCACATAGTCACTATACACACATATGAATGAATGCATAGAGGCTGCTGTGCCTACCAGAAATAAAGAACAAACAAACAATAAAACCCCCACTGGTCGAATCCTCATCTAAACAGGGTACATAATGAAAAAAGAAAACTCATGGCCAAAATCAGGAAAAGCAACTCCCCTAAAGACAAGTGCTCGGCTATACAAATAAACAAGAAACTAAGCAGTCTAATTAAGTTCAAGAAGGCCTGCTATAATGTCAGGCTAGCCTTGGAGGCAAAGGGTGATCTGAAAGCCTTCTTCAGCTATGTACAGAACCTTAGAGGTAACACAAAATAATGTGCTGAACTGGTTGTGAACAGTACCGCTTACACTGATCAGGGTGAGATAGCAAATCTGCTGGTTGATCAATTTGGCTCAAACTTCACCCCCCCACCGCCACTGCCACCACAGCTCCACCATGTGAAATTCCCTCTAACATACTTCCCCAGCTATCAGCAGAGACCAGATGATAGCAGCACCTGCTAAAGCCAAGAACCTCACCTCCTTGGGACCCGAAAGTATCCCCATTTGCCTCTAGAGCAATCTAAAAATGAGCTATCAGGACCACTTGAGGCAGTCTAGAACTAAAGCCTTGAAACAGGCTCCACTCCAAGTGAACAGAGGAACATAACTGTAATTCCCTTACACAAGGGCAAACCATCAACTCACCCAGGAAACCTCAGACCCATCAGCCTAACAAGCGTAATATGCTAAGCCATGGAATCAGTTATCATGGAAATGATAAATAAATACATTTGTAACCTACAGACACTGGAACCATCCCAATCTGACTTTGTTAAGGGAAGGCCATACCTACTTAACCTAGTAAACTTCTTTAAGGGGGTCACCAAGGCAATGGACAAGGTTAAACAGTGCATGCAATGTATACAGCATATCTTGACCTCACTAAGGCATTTAATACAATACCCCACTCAGACATTGTTGACAAGGTCTCTGAGCTAGGTGTAAACTGTTACAAAACTGACTGGATTGCTGGCTGGCTCACAGATAGGGCACAAGAAGTCAGCATTAATGAAACCACCTCCACCAAGAGACTATTGACCAATGGAGTACCCCAGGGCTCCTTGTTGGGGCCACACCTGTTTGGCATCTACTTCTCATAATTTAAAGCTAATGTTAATAACCTCTGTCTCACTACATTCAAAGACAACTGTAAATTGGAAGCTATTATCGATTCCTCCATGAAAAAGAAAAAAAACATCTTGCAAGTGGAATTAATACAGACAAATGACTGGTGCAAAAGCCATGGCCTAAAACTCAATGCCAAAAATATATATTATAATGCCCTTTGGGAAACTGTCAAAGCAAGTTAATTACTCTATTGATAAAATGCCTCTAAGAGTTGACCTAGTAGTAAGGGATCTGAGAAAATACGTTGACAGCAACTCGGCCTTTGACCAATGTGTAGCTAAGATAATAAGAAAATCATTCTATGTCTTCCAATGTAAAGGTAAGGGCATGGCATCCAGGTGCAAGGAAGTTATATTACCACTCTATTTGGCCCTTATCAAATCTATCACTCAATACAAATGCCTCCTTTGGCATATATCTAACCAGACACTTGAAACTGTAGGAACTCCCAGAAAGGTTATTCACCAGCAGAATTTAGGGCATGAATACCCTGTTCTACACAGATTGACCAAGGTTCTGTCTCTGTTTTCAGTCCCCTAGAGGTTGTTGAGAGGGGATCTTTGTCTGGCTTACACAGCTCCCTCAGACCCAGAACTGATGGATCTGTTGCACATGTTGAAAACAAACAGCACCAGGAACACTAGATCCAGTGATCTGAGCTTCATTTGTGACATAAGCAGAAAGTGCTGGAGACACAGATATGTATCTCCAAGGATCCCCACACTATGAAATAGGCTCCCCATCCATGTAAAATAGAGTTAATTTCTGACTCTTTTCAAATAAAACCTTGATAACTGGATGGGAAATCATAAATTTACCCTCAGTCAGACTCCCATGTCCCTTATGGACAGACGCCATCAATATGAAAAGTATTATCCTAACTGAACCCACCCCCCCTACAAACCCTATGTTAACTGCCTATGAACATGCCCTCCTGCATGATATTTGGTGATCAAATGATATGGAGTACGCTGCTCAGCTGGTGATGGTTTAACTCATCATTAGCCTAGTAACAACCTATGAACCTATAAGTAAAGGTTAGTAACAACCTATGAACCTATAAGTAAAGGTTAGAACAACCTATGAACCTATAAGTAAAGGTTAGTAACAACCTATGAACCTATAAGTAAAGGTTAGTAACAACCTATGAACCTATAAGTAAAGGTTAGTAACAACCTATGAACCTATATGTAAATGTTTTTGAATAGCAAAACTGAATGTGTAAAAGCAACGAATAAATACAGCAAGTATGAAATTACTGTATCTTGGTCTATTAATCTTTTTTTTTTTGAAATAGGGTAGCTTTAGTCAGGCTATACAAACAGCAGGTGTATGATAGGTGTATGGGGGTGCAGGTGAATAAACATTGCTGATGTTCATTTTGTTCCTCTGGTTTCTCTGTTTTTTCCAGTTCTTGGATTTAAAAATATGGGTTTTGGATTTGTAAACAAGAGAGTCCTTCAGATAATTTAGTGGCATGACTCGCCTACAAAGTACCTTTATCATAGGCTAAGGAAGCAACAAAATTTCATTCACATAGACAAGCAGTACAGTGAAACATAATGAAAGTAAAGGAAAAGCCTTTACTCATCAACTATGAAAGAAATTTAGAAAACTCAGTAGGGCAATGCCTTCTAGTTAGAGGAATAAGACCTTCTATTAATACGTTTTCATCCTCTTGCAAATCTTTAACTACCTGAGCAGTATAAAAAATGCTACTAAAAATCAAAACTCATCCAAAACCACAAGGTGAAAAACTATGCACAGTGGAACCATGATTGTCCAATTATGCTGGAAAAGAAGATCCTTCCTAAAGATAAGTTTAAAGAAATGATCTGTAGTCTTCTTCAGAAGAGAGTGCTACAGTTATCTTCATCACAAAGCACAATGATCAACATTTAAACTTTTCTTTCTATGCTTTTAGAATTACTTTTTCAATGAAGAGAATTAGAAGTACATCCATAAAAATTCTTTCCATCATCCTCTGGTTTCCGATTCACACCTTCAGAATGACGCCCAAGCTTATATGTAGAGGATACCACATCCTATTAAATGGAGAGGAATCTAAATGAACACTACAAACTAAGAGCAATACATAACTCATTAATGCTTGTACAGGTGAAGGCTCTACAAATGCCTACCAAGAGATGAAGTGATTAAAGTCATACAACAACTTCTTGACGGAGGATAGAAGCATTGGAATCCTCAGTTCAACATATTTTTAACACTGATAAAAAGACTTCTTAGATGATATTGAAAGTTCTTTTTTTATACCTTTATGGAATTATCACTTATTAGCATTGCCACCTCACAGCAAGAGGTTCTCCGGTTTGATCCTCGGCTGGGGTGCCTTCTGTGCGGAGTCTGCATGTCTTCCCTGTGGTCGTGTGGGTTTCCTCCCACATTCCAAAGACATGCTGTAGGTGGATTAGACACTCTAAATTGGTCCTAGGCGTGAGTGCGTGCATGTGTGTGCCTTCTGTGGAAGTAGTAGTAAAAGTAATAGTAGGCTGAACAGACAGAATAAACACTGAAGTGTTGCATCTCATCTCCGAAAATAAAAAGTCTTTGGTAAGGAGGACACATGAAAAATACCAATAAGCATCTTCAAAATATATTGAATCTAGCAAAGTTCTGTGAAGCAACAGAGATAAGATGTCAACAAAAAAAATGAATAATTTTCCAAAGAAACATGCAAGTAAAGCAGGAGTTTTGGTGTCTAAATGGTTTTAACGTCAAATCTGAAGCAGAATGCAGGGTGTCACTGCCAAAATGCAAAACTGATTAACAGATAAGTCTTCCCAGCAATGTTCTTTCTTTCTTGATGCCTCTGACATTGAATATCATGCTCCTTATCAGTGTACAACCACTCAAACTATCTATAACATATCACATATAATGAAATTAATAATTACATTTGAAAATATCTCTATCTTACCTGAGGGAATTTGTACAACCCAAGAATTCTAGCCATGGGAATTGATGTTGCAGACATAACATCTCCAATAATAGTCGCAATTGGTGAGTCTTCCCTGCAGTCATAATTTAGAACAGAGTTTTTCTTCCCTGAGAGCTGCCACATTAATCCCTGTATTGCCCGAACCTCTGCTGTGCATGAATCATATAGCATGTAGCCAAGGGTTCTATTCTGCAGCAGTATGGAATTTTGATTGACCTCTTCGATTGCAAAAATGATTGCCATCAACCACTGGAAGAACCTAAAATCAAATCTGTCAAAAAGAAAGTCATTTTCTTAAATGTTCTGTTAATGCCCATTGACTAAGTACTTGATTTACAGCCTTTCTGCTGGAAGTATTTGGTGAAATCATATTTCTCATCCCCTGTTACAGCATCATTACTTTTAGCCAGCTTTATGTAGACTCTTTCAGAAGTTTAGTTCAAATTTTCCTGGTTTACAAAAGGGACATTTGTAAATGTTACTGGATTTCATTAATAATAAAAACCATGTATCATATGGTACTGCAACATATTGTAATAATCAGTATAATTCTGCAATTGATGTCACACAGCTGCTGGCACATAGAGCTGGATTAAATAAAAGAGCCATGATACCTTCTGGCTACAAATAACTACATACACTGAGACTGATTATACCAGATGATTTCTTCATTACATCTAGCCAAACCACTGTAGAAAGTCCCAATTAGTTGCACAGCATAGTGAACCCTTCATCCATTTATCAAAACACTTAAATTCTGTAAGTCTACCCTGCACCATCATCTCAGTCATGCATAGCAATTCCTCACAACCTTTTCTGTGAAGTAATATATCATGATGCATATCTCAAAACAACTCCAGACTGTGTCACCTACAACAGTTTTAAATGGAGGGCATAGCAGAGAGAAATTGTTGTCCTGTGTACTTATGAGTTCATAAGGGTTGTCTTCTAAAGATAGTTTCACATATAGTGGAGGAAATGACAATGCTTTCCAACATTAGGGTACTTAGAAGAAAAGTGGCCCAAAGATGCTCTGAAAGCCATTTGAAATTTTTTTAGTAAATAGCTGTGGTGTATCTTCAAATATAACAACTCTGCAAATGTTATTCTCAGCAATCTGCATTCTGTGTGTACTGGGGGCTGAATGCATAGCAAGAATATGAGGAACATATTGATCCTTCAAGTAGTGGATAAAAGGAGGTGACTGATCTTCTAAAATATTTTCAATTGAGCAAGGACATTAATAGTTACAAAATCTGTATGTGTGTTTTAATGTTTCACTTTTGAAATGATAAGTCACATTTTTGCAGTACTGGTTGATATATTATAGATAATAACAAATGAGGTAAGTTAATAGGTTTATTAGCCACATAAACAACTGTTTTATACAAAATATCATCACTAATGATAATGTTATCTCTGTGTCAGTATAAACACCTTAATACCTCAGTATACAAACTGACCAAATACTGAGAGGTCAATTCTCATTCTTGCCTCATGATAACAAACTCAGACCATCTTAAAAATGTTACTGTGTCACTGTAGAATTCCTTCAGAAATCTACTACATGGTATGAAAAGCAAAACAGCAGTAGTGATTTCCAGTGAAAGTCCACTGATAGGAAATTATTAGGAGGATTTGACAAAGCACTAAGAAATGTAGGCTCTGACTGCATTTCACTTGTTTGTGCACTCTCTGCACTGCTGCTGTGACTAGTTTTCTGACTACATTTCAATTGTTTGTGCACTCTTTGCACTGCTGTTGTAACTAGTTTTCTGACTACATTTCACTTGTTTGTGCACTCTCTGCACTGCTGTTGTGACTACTTTTCTGACTGCATTTCACTTGTTTCTGCACTCTCTGCACTGCTGCTGTGACTAGTTTTCTGACTGCATTTCACTTGTTTCTGCACTCTCTGCACTGCTGTTGTGACTAGTTTTCTGACTACATTTCACTTGTTTGTGAACTGCACTGCTGTTGTGACTAGTTTTCTGGCTACATTTCACTTGTTTGTGAAATCTCTGCACTGCTATTGTAACTAGGTTTCTGACTACATTTCACTTGTCTGTGCATTCTCTGCACTGCTGTTGTGACTAGTTTTCTGACTGCATTTCACTTGTTTGTGCACTCTCTGCACTGCTATTGTGACTAGTTTTCTGACTACACTTCACTTGTTTCTGCACTCTCTGCTCTGTGGTTGTGACTAGTTTTCTGACTGCATTTCACTTGTTTGTGCACTCTCTGCACTGCTGTTGTGACTAGTTTTCTGACTGCATTTCAATTTTTGTGCACTCTGTACTGCTGTCGTGACTAGTTTTCTGACTGCATTTCACTTGTTTGTGCACTCTCTGCACTGCTGCTGTGACTAGTTTTCTGACTGCATTTCACTTGTTTGTGCATTCAATGCACTGCTGTTGTGACTAGTTTTCTGACTGCATTTCACTTTTTGTGCACTCTCTGTACTGCTGTCGTGACTAGTTTTCTGACTGCATTTCACTTGTTTGTGCACTCTCTGCACTGCTGCTGTGACTAGTTTTCTGACTGCATTTCACTTGTTTGTATACTCAATGCACTGCTGTTGTGACTAGTTTTCTGACTGCATTTCACTTGTTTGTGCACTGTCTGCACTGCGGTTGTGACTAGTTTTCTGACTGCATTTCACTTGTTTGTGCACTTTCTGCTCTGCGGTTGTGACTAGTTTTCTGACTGCATTTCACTTGTTTGTGCACTCTCTGCACTGCTTTTGTGACTAGTTTTCTGACTGCATTTCACTTGTTTGTGCACTCTGCACTGCTGTTGTGACTAGTTTTCTGACTGCATTTCACTTGTTTGTGCACTCTCTGCACTGCTGTTGTGACTAGTTTTCTGACTGCATTTCACTTGTTTGTGCACTCTCTGCACTGCTGTTGTGACTAGTTTTCTGACTGCATTTCACTTGTTTGTGCACTCTCTGCACTGCTGTTGTGACTAGTTTTCTGACTGCAATTCACTTGTTTGTGTACTCTCTGCACTGCTGTTGTGACTAGTTTTCTGACTGCATTTCACTTGTTTGTGCACTCTCTGCACTGCTGTCGTGACTAGTTTTCTGTCTGCATTTCACTTGTTTGTGCACTCTCTGCACTGCTGTTGTGACTAGTTTTCTGACTGCATTTCACTTGTTTGTGCATTCAATGCACTGCTGTTGTGACTAGTTTTCTGACTGCATTTCACTTGTTTGTGCATTCAATGCGCTCCTGTTTAGTTTTTTAACTGCATTTCACTTGTTTGTGCACTCTCTACATTGCTGTTGTGACTAGTTTTCTGACTGCATTTCACTTGTTTGTATACTCAATGCACTGCTGTTGTGACTAGTTTTCTGACTGCATTTCACTTGTTTGTGCACTCTCTGCACTGCTGCTGTGACTAGTTTTCTGACTGCATTTCACTTGTTTGTGCACTCTCTGTACTGCTGTTGTGACAAGTTTTCTGACTGCATTTCACTTGTTTGTGCACTCTCTGCACTGCTGTTGTGACTAGTTTTCTGACTACATTTCACTTGTTTGTGCACTCTCTGCACTGCTGTTGTGACTAGTTTTCTGACTGCATTTCACTTGTTTGTGTACTCTCTGCACTGCTGTTGTGACTAGTTTTCTGACTGCATTTCACTTGTTTGTGCACTCTCTGCACTGCTGTTGTGACTAGTTTTCTGACTACATTTCACTTGTTTGTGCACTCTCTGCACTGCGGTTGTGACTAGTTTTCTGACTACATTTCACTTGTTTGTGTACTCTCTGCACTGCTGCTGTGACTAGTTTTCTGACTGCATTTCAGTTGTTTGTGTACTCTGCACTGCTGCTGTGACTAGTTTTCTGACTGCATTTCAGTTGTTTGTGTACTCTCTGCACTGCTGCTGTGACTAGTTTTCTGACTGCATTTCACTTGTTTGTGTACTCTCTGCACTGCTGCTGTGACTAGTTTTCTGACTACATTTCACTTGTTTGTGCACTCTCTGCACTGCTGTTGTGACTAGTTTTCTGACTACATTTCACTTGTTTGTGCACTCTCTGCACTGCTGTTGTGACTAGTTTTCTGACTGCATTTCACTTGTTTGTGTACTCTCTGCACTGCTGTTGTGACTAGTTTTCTGACTTCAATTCACTTGTTTGTGCACTCTCTGCACTGCTGTTGTGACTAGTTTTCTGACTTCAATTCACTTGTTTGTGTACTCTCTGCACTGCTGTTGTGACTTGTTAGCCTTTAATGAAATCATGCTGATCTGGATACACTTCCCAATGGATGTCTCTCCCTATGGATGATATCGGCTATGGATCTGATGGGGTCATTGCTGACATGCTTCTTTTTAGCTTGAGCATGGGGAAGAGGTGCATCGACTTTAATAACTATCTATATAAAAAAAAGGACAACATCTACTAAGCAAAGATCTTAAGGAACTTCAAAACTCCAAAAGAGTGAAATCATAATTTTTGTTATAAACACAGTTACATGAGCTATAAATGACTGTGGTTATACTGATATCAGCCTAGAAATTGACTGGGATTTAACACCCCTTTATCACAGTATTAGTAATAGGGCTTTGCCTGAAATAGATGGGTACATACTGATTGCTCCCTCTATCACAGTATTAGTAATAGGACTTTGCCTAAAATAGATGGGTACTTACTGATTGCACAGATTTGCCCTTAATAAAGTCATGTATAAACTGGGTCTACTCATGGATCCCTATTGTAATGCTGGTTATCAAAATGCCTAGAGCCAAAAAGCTGAACCTCTCCTCGAAAATGTGCAGAAGATTGAATCTCAAAAATTGCTCTTCTCATTAAACCTTCTTTATTTGAGTGGGGGCGGGGTGGGTACAAGCTCCTCAGCCCCCCATGTGGGGGGCAAGCCCTCCATGCTTCTTGAACTTATATAAACCAACTCTGAGATCAACATACTTAAGAAAAGGAAATATTCTGAGAAATATCTCAGAATTAGTATATGCAAGTCCTTTCTTTCAGCCATTCAGTCCCTGTGTTTCATGAGTCACTCTAGTGGGTCCTGACATTTCAAATGGTTATCCTATTGTACACAGTGATTATAAAGGGTGGTTAAGCCTGCATTAGGCCTCTTTTTCATAAAAAATAGTTATCAGGCCCAGAACACCAAAATAAAGAATTTTTTTCAGTGCATCATAACTAATTAGTGTTATGACCTGTTAAAAAAAAAAATAAAAGAAAACAAACAAACAGACAAAAAAACTTTATTCTGTAGTTCTGTGTCTGAGTAATTTAATTTCTATTTGCATTTACAATTCTGTAAGCAAATACATACACTGGCAATGATCCTAGGTCGTCAGTGTGAAAAGGCACTTAACACACTTATATCAATGTCAATGGCACAAGTAGCAACCTCACCTTTGGTGAAGAATTCTGAGGGGTTCTATCCCCCGCAGGTGGATTAATTGCAGACTCTGCAGTTCAGTATGTGGGGTACTGTATTCATAGGTTCATAGGTTGGTGCTAGGCTATCGGCCCTAGGGCCTATACAAGCCTAGCAATAACAATTCCCTGGATATTTCTTCTCACCATATTTACTTCTGTGAACCCCTGTCTAGCAGGGCGACTGACATGATCCCTGGGGTGAATTTCCTATCTCCCATCCAATCATCAAGGTTCCTTTTGAAGAGGGCCAAGGAGGCACTCTGCTTGACATGCATGGGCAGTCTATTCCAGAGTATGGGGAGTCTCTGGGTCAGGAACCTATCCCTCCAGCATGTTTTTATCATTGTGATGACAAGGTTTAAATCCCTGGAGCATTTGGCTCTGAGAGATTGGGATTTATTTAAGTGGAGTATGTCCAACAGCTCAGGGTTTGACATGGCCTTGTATGTTAAGCAGAGATCGCCTCTGAGTAGACGATATGCCACAGAGTATAGCTGTAGTTTTTTTAGACGGTCCACATATGGCATCTGCTTTAGGCCTGTGATTCTTTTAGTGAGGTATTTCTGTGGCCTTTCCAGCTGTTGCAGATGTCTTGTGAGGTACATACCAAAAGGGGCATTATACTCTATAATGGGTCTAGTGAGGGATGAGTACAGTGGGACAATGACCTCCTTTTTTCTAGATGAAAAGCCCTTAGTGATGAGGTGTGCCACATAGAAGGATTTCCTGACTGTTGTGGCGATGTGGTTATCGAAAATGAGACCACTGTCCACCTGTATCCCTAAGTCTCTCATCACACTTTTGATGTTTAGTGTACTGCCACTTTTGTGGTAATTCATGGGTACATGTTTTTTTTTCTCAAAGGGGATAACTATACATTTCTTGGCATTAGGCTTGAGCCCATGGCTCTGGCACCAGGCATCTGTTTCTGTAAGGCCCTTTTGCAGAATATCCACATCATTTGGAGATTTAATAATGGCTCCCAGTTTGCAGTCATCTGCAAACTTTGTTAGCCAGAGTCCCATAGTGTTAGCCTGTACTTCAGAGAAGTAGATGCCAAACAAGAATGGTCCCAGGACTGAACCCTGAGGTACACCACTTGTCACTTGTCTGCAGCTGGATTTGGAGTTGGCTACTTTTACTGTCTGGGTTCTGTCAGTAAGCCAGTTGGCAACCCATTGAGTGACATAGGGATCTGTGCCCAGCTTAGTAAGTTTATCTATGATTCCAGAGTGGGGGATGGTGGTGAAGGCCTTGGCGAGGTCCAGATAGGCTGTGTGGACCGGACCACCTTACCCTCATCCACAGGTTCAGGAGACAAGATCGGCCCTTCACAAACCCAAACTGGGTGGGGTCCAATGTTTGAAGGTTGCCAATGTCCTTGTTTATAAGTTCCATGATAATGCATTCCATGCCCTTGCAGATCAGGCTCATCAGACTGATGGGACGGTAGTTCCTGGGATCCAATCCTGTCCCTGGAGGAGTGGTTACTACCTAGAAGCTGTAGTTTTATTGGCCATTTTGGGTCAATTCTAAACTCCTTGATCTCTCTCTCTTAAAACCAGGCTGCCTCGTGGTTTTGGCATCTTTTCAGGCTTGCTAGTTGTTGCTGAAGCACCTACCAAGAGGAGAAAATGCTGAGAGAAGAAAGGGAGCCACTTTTGTGATTTTAAGTATTTTCTTCTGATTTTTTGTTAAGTTTTACTGCTTTGCCGCCTACGTTTTGGCATTTTCCGGCTTGCTAAAGTTTATATCTCTAATAGTAACAGTACTTGGAACACATCTAGAGCCTGTTTACTGCATTTCCTGTGTTGCACTTAATTTAAAATTGTTTTTTTCTCTAAAAACTGCATTTTACCGGATTTTGGCCTAGCACTCAAGTGTGGGGTCATTTATTGCACTGCTGTGATTATTTTGCTGCTTATGTATCTCTGCTACCTTTAAACTACAACAAAAAGAAAAAAAAATCTTGCTTTTTTCCCACTTTCTAAAAGTTAAGAAAGTTCAGTTACAGATTTGCTGTTCTGAACTGTTTGGAAGTTTCTAAAAGGCCAGTGCTTGCTTGGGCTAAAGGGAAGTCTCTGTGTTCACCACTGGGAGTGGTTAACACTGAACAGCCTGCCTGTCCCTGGAGGAGTGGTTACTAGCTAGAAGCTGTAGTTTTATTGGCCATTTTGGGTCAATTCTAAACTCCTTGATCTCTCTTTCTTAAAACCCTACAACTCTCTTTTTGCGTGGTTTTGCGCACTGAGCAGCGTCGGGCAGCGCCGCCTAAACAGGTTTAAACTATTCCAGGCTCCACAAAGTCTGCTCTTCACTTTTTCCCTTAGAACTGTTCAAACTCTCAAAGTAATCACTCTATTCTCTTTCTAAAGCCCTGCACTTGCTCAGCTCTTATAAGGAAACACTAACTAACTAAAGCACTACACCTTCCTTGACTTCTCATAAGTATTAGACTCCCGATTGGTCCTTCCTGATCAAGTGAAAAATCAGTTCCCTTCCCTAATCTGATCAGTAAAAAAAAAAACAGTTCCCTATACTAATCTGGTATGACCAAGGGTCAGTTTCAAGGTTACTCTCCAGTCCAGCTGGTGAATCTGGGAATTTTGAGGCAATGTTACAATTGCCTTATGTACACAGACAACCCTCTCCTCCTTCCAACAAACTCTAATACATGTGAGAGATGCAGTTACACAGCCAAACTGGAGGCAGAGGTCTCTCAACCAAAGACTGGCACAGTCAGTCAGGAGGAAAAGGTAACCACCCACACCACAAATCCAGTCTCACACAGACCTATTGCATCTGCATACCCAACACATAAACACACAAAAACATATTCGGATGCTCTAAATAAAAATCTGCCTAAACAGCAAAGACCTCCTAAGCAGATATCCAAGCAACAGCCACCCCTCAACAATACCCACAAATCACATATCTCACAAAATCAGTGTGCCTCACAGTCACAGCCCATAAGGCCAAGCAACACATCAAATTCACTTGTTATAGGGGACTCTATTGTCCGGCACACTGACGTCCCACTCACCAGACTGAACAAGGGGAAGGTCACTGTAAGCTGCCTGTCGGGTGCCAGGATCTGCCACATAATGCAAGCACTCAGGTCACTCTAAAGCAAGTACAAGTATGACTCCATCATTGTCCATGCTGGTGTGAATGACCTGAGATGTATCTCCCTGGACTACATGAAAAGAGACATAGAGGAGCTCTCTGACCATGTAGCCCAGGCTGGTATGTCCTTGACCTTGAGTAGCATCTTGCCCTCACCAAGAATGATGCCACAGTATAAAGACAAAATGATCAGTTTCAACAATTGGCTAAAGTATTGGTGTCATTCAAAGGTGATCCAGTGTCTGTCAGCCTGGGATGACATGCTTGACAAGCCACGTTGCTTCACTAGGGACGGCTTGCACCTGTCACCCTTAGGCTTTTGTATACTGGCCAAGGCTCTTGCCACCCCCATAGTGCCTTTTTTAGGCAAGGCTCAAAGGACAAACCCACCTCCATAGACAACCCGAAGATAAAAAAACTAAAGGTAATGCTACTCAATGCCAGAAGTCTAAACTTCAAGATGCACGCACTCGAGGCTCTCCTCAGTATGGAGAAAATCGATGTCTGTGCAGTAACAGAAACCTGGTTCAAGGCTCCTGAGAGCACCCCAGCACTACCAGGTTATAACTCATACCATGCGTTTCAGCCCCAAAACTCGGACCGAAGCACAAAAGGAGGGGGAGTATCTATATTCATCAAAGGTACCTACACCTCCAGGTTAGTGGCACTGCACAAAGCATCGGAAACCATCCATGTGCAACTAACAGCGGGCAAAACTGCCCTTCAGTTTATAGCCTGCTACAGAACACCCTCCCTATTACAGGAACCCCACTTGACATTCCTGAGAACACTGGATAATATGAAGGTCTCTCCAAACACTATGTTATTGGGTGACTTCAACTACCCAAGAAATCAAGTCAAGTCATTGACTGGGAAAACTACTCAAGCCCAAACAACCTCGCCCAACGGTTCCTTGAATTTATAAACTCTAACGCAATGGAACAACTGGTCACCACTCCCACAAGAGGGAACAACATATTGGACCTGGTCATTACCAACATGGGGACTCTATGTTCCACACCAGAGGTAAACCCCTCATTGGTAAGATCAGACCATAAACAAATTTCCCTGGACATCCATATCCCGTCCCCACCCCCACCCAAGGAAATCACTGTAAAGAATTTCTCCAAAGCCAACTTTGCACTTCTCAAGACTGAGGTGGAATCCTTCAAAGCCCCTGGGCCAGAGGATAATACAGCCCAATCCACAAAATCCTTTACAAATGCATTATGTGAGCACCTGCAGGAATGCATGGATCATGCTATCCCTAATAAAACCAAGACTCACTCCTCTAAAAACAGGAGACCGGTCTGGTGGATCCCGGCCATAAATAAGCTATACAACAGAAGGAGGAAGCTACTACATGACAGAATAAAATCCCAAAAAGGGAAGGCATCTCTGATCAGTATTAACAAGAAACTTCGATCCCTCATAAAATCATCAAAGGCCAGTTTCGAAAGAAAAATTGCCCTAGACACTAAAGATAATCACAAGGCCTTCTTTAGTTATGTCAGAAACATGGGCGGAAACTCCCAGATATGCTCTGAATTGTTGCATAATGGTACAAAATATACCAAACCTACAGACATAGCCAACATCCTGGCAGACAGATTCAGCGCAAACTTCTCCCCTTCCCCCAAAGGAGCAAATGCCTATCCCAACTGAATGTAACCTCCCTGACATCACAGATGCACAGGTGAAAGCTGCCCTCTCCAAAGCAAAAAACACAGCATCTATGGGACTGGACGGTGTTCCAGGCTGCGTCTTACATGAGTTCCAAGAAGAACTGAACCCTCACATTAAGTCACTGTTCAAACTTAGCCTTACTACAAGATATGTACCCAAAGAATGGCGTACAGCTACAGTGGTCCCACTCCACAAAGGTGGTACCACAACGGACCCCGGAAACTATTGCCCCATAAGCCTGACTAGTCTGGACTGTAAAGCTATGGAGCGTATTATCATGGAACTCATAAACAAAGACATTGGGAGCCTCCAGACACTGGACACTACCCAATTCAGCTTTGTTAAGGGCCTCTTAAACCTAGTTGATTTCTTTGAAACAGTTACCAAAGCCATAGATGAGGGCAAGGTAGTCCACACAGCCTACCTGGACCTCGCAAAAGCCTTCGACACAATACTCCACTCGGGCATCATAAATAAGCTTACCAGCTTAAATATCAACCCCTATATCACAAGATGGGTTGCAAACTGGCTCAGAGATAGAACCCACATGGTCAAAATCGCAGGTGCCATGTCCGAATCCAAACCAGTTACAAGTGGCTTCCCACAGGACTCAGTTCTGGGACCTCTCTTGTTCGGTATATACTTCTCTGAGGTTCAGGCTAACACGGGGGGGATTATGGCTGACAAAGTTCGCAGATGACTGCAAACTGGGGGCCATAATCGAATCTCCAGCTGACACAAGCATCCTCCAAAAGGGTCTCACAGAGACGGATGCTTGGTGCCAGAGCCACGGCCTCAAGCTAAATGCTAAAAGTGCATAGTCATCCCTTTGGGAAAAACAAGGTGCCCACAAATTACCACATAGGTGGTAATCCATTAACGGAAGAAGTAATTAGAGATTTGGGGACCAATGTAGATAGTAATCTCTCCTTTGATAATCACATTGCCAAAGTGGTTAGAAAGACCTCCTATATAGCCCACCTTATCATGAAAGGGTTCACATCTAGATCAAGAGAGGTCATTGTGCCCCTCTACTCATCACTCATCAGGCCCATAATTGAATACAATGCCCCTTTTGGGATGTACCTTACCTGACACCTGCAGCAACTGGAGAGACCCCAAAAGTACCTCACCAAGAGGATCATGGGCTACAAACAGATGCCCTATGCAGCTCAACTAAAGAAACTCCAGCTCTACTCAGTTGCTTACCATCTACTCAGAGGTGATCTATGCCTGACGTACAAAGCCATGTCAAACCCAGAATTAATGGACATGCTTCACCTCAAAAATTCCAAGTCCCTTAGAGCTACACGCTCCAGGGACCTAAACCTCAGCACAAAAATAAATAGGACATGCTGGAGGGCCAGATTAATTTCCCAGAGGCTCCCCTCACTCTGGAATAGAATCCCAATTCATGTTAGACATAGCCCCTCGCTGACCCTCTTCAAGCGAAATTTGGACGCGTGGATGGGAAATCGCAAATTCACCCCTAGGATCTCTCCTGTGTCCTGCTAGACAGAGGCACAGTAAACTAATCTTAAAAGGGTACCTTCTGTGACCTACTTTACAGAGGCACAGCAGGCTAATCTAATAGGGAGGTGGAAGCCAAATACACTCTGGCTAGGCTTATAAATGCCCTAGGGCGGATAGCCTAGTATCTACCTATGAACCTATGAACCTATGAATCCCCCCTTGTGGAGTGGGATAATTGTAGCTGTGCACCACTCATTGGGCACGAAGCCTGAAGTGAGGCTATGATTAAACATGACACTTAGGTGAGGTGCCAGTTCATTTTGTAGTTCATGTAGTACACAGCCTGGGATGTCATCTGGTCCCATGGATGCTGTATTCTTAGCTTTGGAGAGTGCGGTTTCTACCTGTGTGGCCGTGATTACCGGAATTTGGCAATCAATTTGGCAATCTTTTGGTATTGAGATGGGCCCTTTAGGGGGTGAGAGGGGGTTGAAGTTGGCACTAAATCGTTCTGCCAGGATATTGGCAATATCCTTGGGATCAGTATATTTAATGCCATTCTGTTGAAACTCAGAGCAGATCTGAGCATTGCCATTTAGATTCTTGACATAACTATAGAATGCCTTGTGGTTGTTTTTGGAATCTTTGGCAATTTTATTTTCTTAACTAGTTTTTGAGGATTTTATGAGGGATCTCAGCTTCTTACTGAGGCTGGTGAGGGAGTTTTTTGCATCCTGGGATTTTCCTCTTTTCTGCAACAGTTTCTTCCTTCTGTTGTATAATTTGTTTATAGCAGGGACCACCAGATTGGCTTCCTTTTTTTGGAGGAGAGCATCTTGGTTCTATTTGGGGTGGCATGATTCATGCACGAGTGGATGTGCTCATACAGTGAATTAGTGTAGGATTCTGCAGTCGAACTGTCAGATCCTGTCTGCATGGGTGTCATGAAGTTTGTCACTTCTGACTTTAGTAGCATGAAGTTGGCTTTGGAGAAGTTTTTTTAAGGAGGTTTCCTTACTGGGAGGTGGGGGTGGGATATCAATGTGAAGGGTGATTTGCTTATGGTTAGACCTGACCAATGAGGGGGTGACCACTGGTGTGGAGCATCTATCTCCCATGTTGGTAATGACCAGGTCTAGGATATTGGATCCCCTTGTGGGACAATGGATTATTTGATCCAGGGCATTGGAATTTATGAATTCATTTATTTTTATTTATTTTATTTATTTAACATTTGTTGACTGGGAAAGTCCGACTAGGTTCCACAGATCCTGTTTTCAGCGGAGGCCCGGGGAGAAATGCTCCAGAATGCTAAATGCTAAGAATTCCAAGAACCATTGGAAAAAGGAGTTGGTACCTGAGTAGTTTTCACAGTTAATGGCAGGGTAGTTGAAATCACCCAGTATTAGGGTGTTTGGTTGTATCTTAATATTTTCCAGTATGTTTAGAAAGGTTTAGTGAGAATCTTGAGGCATGGTAGGGGATCTGTAGCAAGCTACAATTTTAATTGCAGTCTTACCTAGTGTTAGTTGCACCTGGAGAATTTCAGATGCATTGTTGGGCAACTAGCCTGGAGGTGTGAATATCCTTGGTGAATATGGACACTCCTCCACCTTTAGTGTTTCGGTCTTGGTTTTGTGGCTGAAAAATGTGGTAAGAGTTGTAGTCTGGTATTGCAGGGGTGCTATCTGAAGCCTTTCTTTGGGACTAGCTTTACAGATAAAGTTCCTTGTTATTAAAAAAGAACAACATGAATTTATTACCATAAATTCTTTCTCTGTCTTAAAACACTGATGTTGTCCTGTGAGATGGAATCTCTCATGTATAGACAGTATTTCTAAAATGATATACCTCATCTTTAAGAGGTATCACATCACAACTACATTCCTTTTATCACATCAGTTATTGATCCTCAAAGTACCATTTTATAGCTACCATTTTAAAACTGTAGATGCGTATTCATATGTATGACTACTATTGATGATGCATACATACATTAAGTGACAAAGTCCTTTCACTTAACAATTGGAATTAATTTAGTGTTGAAACGCAAGACTTCCTTCTCTCATTGCAGCAACTATGATCTGAGTTTATAGCAGAATGCGTTCCTATTTTGGGTGACTTATTTTTATTTATTATTTATTTTATTTTACAGTTGTTAACCGGGATAGTCCACGGGACATAGGTCCTTATTCAGTGGAGGCCCGAGGAATAAAGCTCCATAAGTAAGAAAAAAAAAATAGTATATAGATTATGACACATTTAGCAAAGTAAACATTTCAGACATAAATTGCAGTCAGCATACAATAGTATATAGCATATTACAAATTTTGCATGGAAAATAAAGTCAGAAACAGATAGACATAACTCAAGTAACTAAAATGGACATAGCAACACTATTAGTCCAAACAAAGAGATAATACATCACTACTAGAGGTTGAAGTATAAGGGAATACTAATTTAAATGCTGGAGTGAGCCGATGGATTGGTTTGTTAAAGTGTAAACCAGAACAAAGCTCTCAAATTATACTATATTTTGTTTGTCTATATACTTATACAAAAGAAGACTGAGAGTGAAAATGTGTCCCAAACTAGCTAAGATCAACTCATTCACAGCACATCTGATGTAAAATGTTACTACTGGCTAAAGCACTATCCACATATTACTCAGTTTTCACACCAGTGAATGTCTGGTAGTGTATGGAATGACCATTCCTAGAACTACATCCATTAATAAGTCTTTTGGTTGAAGGTATTTTGGGCACCCTAGAGCATACCATCAGCTCTATCCAGTGCCTGTCCTGGTTACCAGGCCTACTTAACCTAGTTCTTCTTCTGAGGTACCTCTTACCACATTTCGGGATGGTGAGGAGGTTGAGGCATCCTGGGACAGCATCACACTACTGCCCAGGGAGGTTTTTCTTTAAAGTCTAACCATCCCACTGTGCAGACATGCATTATTCAAGGGGACTGCTCACAATGGACATTGCAGGATATTGTCCATACCTCAGTGTGAGAGTCAGCTATAGCCCTACTCCCTTTACCTCTGTAGATGACACACCCAGAGCATACCCAGTCTCCAGAAGGGATTAGCCACAGAGGTGTGCCTGTGCATGTACCCTATCTTGTCCCCTTCCCTGGGATTGTGCAACCTGAAGTCAGTTGCTTTACCTCCTCCCCTCCAGGCTGCTCCATTACCTGAGCTGCTAAAGGAACTCCATTTCTATGAGTTACATTCAGGACTTTAGTCCTTTGCACCTCAAAAGCAGGCTGCATGCAGCACTAAGTTAATGTCCCAACCAATACAACTTGTACTATATACAACTGTGCTATATGCGTGCCAGAACATTTAATGTGACAGATTTATTGACGTGGGAAGTAGATAGAAGGTGGGGAGGCGAGAATCAGATGCTCGCTTTCAATTACCCTGCCAAAAGAAGTATAACATGTTTTATGATGACATTTAGAGTAAACTGCCATTCACAGTTTATGCATGGCTGTCATAGACATCTTTCTGCTATTAGAAAACGTGCTTGAGGTTAACTTTCCATATCTCCATGTAGGGGGGGGGTAGTTTAAGGTGTTCTGTCACTGCTAAGTATGTTTTTGAATAAATAAAACTTTTAATGGATGAGTTCTAATCTTTCTTTAAACTGTATGATGCCTTGAGGCTCAGGTAGTCCTCGGATATTGCAATATGAGTATTCATAACTATCATTTTTAATAGCCTCCATTTCCAATCATGTGCATATGAATTTGATGATCTACTACTCTGCAAGGAAACACAAGCATATATGGAATGCTAAGTATATTTGTTACTGTATAACATAAATAGGTCTGGCACGCATCTCAGATCTTCAGCTCTCAGCTCCAGGGTCTAGAATTTAATCCTGATCTGTAATCATTGTCTTTGATTATTTATATATTCCCTGGTTGTGTGTGTGTGTGTGTGTGTGTGTGTGTGTGTGTGTGTGTGTGTGTGTGTGTGTGTGTGTGTGTGTGTGTGTGTGTGTGTGTGTGTGTGTGTGTGTGTGTGCGCGTGTGTGCATGTGTGTGCGTATGTGTGTGTGTGTGTGTGTGTGTGTGTGTGTGTGTGTACTGCATTTACTCTTGCTCTTGTGACTTGGAGTGTGAGTGAGAATGGTCCACGATAACCAGTTCACTTATCTAGCTAATAAATTAATTAAAAAGTAAGTACTTCTACAGGAACACCCACTAGTATCAATCAACGCATGCACTTTTACAGGAATATTTAGTAAGAGATGCGAGGTAACAATAAAGCACTTTAGCAGAAAAGCAGGACTAGTGCCCTATCAACTAGGTAATTTCAAGCATTTACCAAAAGATGCAACTAAGTTTTAGTTTTTCAAATTGGTCTATATATATTATAAGTCCACAGTCAAGAGTGCTGGTGCCAATAGATACCACATGTTTTTATTCTCTTCTGCTGTTAAAGTAGAAATATCCAGAACATAATAAATGTTGAGATAGTTACTAGCACAGGAGATTACTAGCAAGCACATTAACATAACACCTGACCATACATGACCATACTTTCTTGCTTAATTAAAATTTAAATCAAGCAGTTTAGGTGACAGAATAATTTATAATGTATTTATAATTTATTTTAATGTAAAATAGTTCCTTGTACAGTGCACTATTTATCAGTACAGGTACCATGTGACTTATGACCATTGTCTGAGTAGCCAAAAGAGGTTACCATGCTTTTGGTACAGAGAAACCACAGACCTGCCCTGATTTTAAATATGACTGCTTCTGTATTCATGATGTTGTCTAAGGAACCATATTTGGTAGGTTTTATATGGAAATGACAGAAACCGAGCCATATAGTTACAAAATTAAATGTATTTATGCAAGTCAGGCAACAATGCTCAACTCACATATGTCTCTTATTGTTACATTAGCATCCTACCACTTTCTTTTTTTTTAATTAATTTCTTACCTGGGTAATCCCATTGGACATAAACATTCCTTGGTGTGGTAAACCAGGACCACTACCTATTTAAATGGCTTGCTAAGAGTCACACAGTTGTCAAGCAGAGTTTGAAGGTTTCATAGATGATAGGAAGCAGCTTAATAACATTTTAAAGTCTTAATCCTCAGAGTTAACTGGAAAACTCATGCCATTACATCAATAATAGTTACTTGGCAACTGATATGTAGAAACAATATTTCATGGTGAATTTTCACTTGTGTGTTATTATTCAAAGGATGTCATGCTGTGGGGCGTTTCACTGCAGTGTATTATATTGGTGCGAATGTGGAATTGGTATACACTTTTTGCGGAAGTGTGCAGGGTACAAAAGGTTTCTGTCTGTGATAAATGTGGCACATTTCCATGTACAGACTACAGCATCTACAAATATGTTCATAGCAGTGATTCCTATGTAAATCCAGTGAGTAAGAAGAGCTATGTATTTTGTTTTTTATGCAAATTGCAGAAGTCAAAACTTAGTATAGTTGCCATTCTGTGTCAAATGTGAATCCAACTATGTACGTAAGGTGAAGAGATCTTTGAAAAACAGAATTAGAGAACATTTAAATGACATCAGGATGAATGATGTCTGTAATGCACTGTATAAACATGTTCTAGGGAATGACAACAGTCATATTTTTAAGTTTTTAGTTTTGGAATTACTTGCACCTAACAATAGAAAATGTGATCTAAGGAATAAAACAGAATGTAAAGAGATGAAGTGGATTCTGGATTTACATACAGATGGTAGGAAGGGACTCAATGGAACTGTCCCTTTAAGACCAATTCTTTGCTCACGTGACTTGGTGAGGTAACTGTTTGTACTGTGTTTAGATCTGATGAAGCACCTGTTTAGAAAGGCAAAAAATTGCTTATCTGTGTTTTAGCATTGCTTTTATGGTTTTATTTTCTTTCTTTGAATAAAATCCATGATTTTATACAGCAACTGCCATGACTGTCTGGTTGGATTTACTTCATATATAACCAGTCTTAATCCAAGTCTGCAAAATTTTTCTCTACATTTTGAATGTGAAAGATCGCACAGCACCTACTACTATGAACACAGAGGTCGGGGTCTCAGTTTAACATATTATACAAAGGACAGCATTCTCAGGAATACAACCACACCCTTAAATGCACTGTACCTCCATGATGTGGGAGTAGAACCCACAGCCTTCTGTCACAAAGACAAATATGCAATCTGCTGTGCTACTGAAACTTCAAAACACTGATAGCCATTTGCTAAACAAAACAGTTGTACATTGAAAACAGACAGCATGAGCAACAGTAAACTTATGTTCCCTTGAAATTCATCATACTCCTTGAAAATGCACTGAAACTTGCATTTCTTGAAAATGCACCCCTGTAGATTTTTTTCCATTAAGCAGTGAAACAAAATATATGATTTAATAAAAGACAAAATTACCCATTTCAGCACATTTCAATAAATTCTGATAACTTAAGATAGCAATCTGGTAGCTGGTATAATCTAATTAATTAACCTACCATCCCTAAGTAGGCATTTCACACACAGGCGCGCACACACACACACACACACACACACACACACACACACACACACACACACACACACACACACACACACACACACACACACACACACACACACACATGCGCGCACTCTGGAATGTTCAGCAGCTGCAATTTAGGCCACTTAAATGGATTCAACTCTGGAGTGCAGGGGTAGGTCATTATACATTCCGACAAACAACGTTCTCAGTAGAAAAAACACTTTAATGTGAGGAGCAAAGCTTTCGGATAAAATCCTTTAATACAAAAAATAAAAATGCAAATGCAGAGTATATATAGGTCTAAAAAAAAAGATGACCGCACGGCAGCCCAGACAACCCCAAAAACATTAAAAAAAAAAAAAGAAATAAAAATAAAAAAATAAAAAAAAAATGCAAATATGATAACACAAACATGAAAAAAAAAAACAAAAAAAAATTTTTTAGTAAAATTTTTTATTTTTAAAAAAAAAAAATTTTTATTTTAAAAAAAAAATGTTAACAAAAAAATACAATCTTATACATAAAGAGAAAATTGGTCATTATACATTCCCCCAGATTCACTAATCTTTCATGCACAACTAGCTTAGTCCTGCATGGAAGCACCCATTTAGAAGCAGGATAGCAGCACACCATGCATATTAACAAGGCGCGCTACCTGAGCTCTAGGCTTATATGGAGCATGTACAAGTGCAGTGGGCATGTCTAAGAGCAGAGCTCCCAGAATAAACATGCCCCTGCATTGTAGAACAGGAGAAAGGGGTAAGGAATGAGCAAGACCGGTCATAGGTGTCCGCATATCCCCACCAACAGTCCCCTATGTGCACAACAACAATACATAAAATTAAAATGTAGAAACCCATTTGTTTTCTTTTAAAAATCCGATTAAAGCTACTCGTAGGTGAGTGGGTGTGCCCATTGCTTAGCTACGGTTAAAGCTGCTGAAAAGGCTGAAGTGGATAACAAGGAAGGCATATGCAAATAAAGCAGCACAGCAATAGGGTAGTGGGCAGAGTATTCGCCTAATGAGGAGGCATTCCCTGTTCGAGTCCCACTGCAGCACATTCTATTTTACATGGCAAAGCACATTATAACCAATATGTTTGTTGCAAAACCCACTAAATAACACACACATATATATATATATATATATATATATATATATATATATATATATATATATATATATATATATATATATATTTATATATACTGGAGTACTGCAACAAATGCACATGTGAGGTATCAGTGTCAGAATGAATAAGGCACTAGTAAGCAGGTTTAAGCACAAATAAGCAATAGTAAGCATATGTAAACACTAGTAAGCGGGCTTAAGCCCATTTGCGCGGCGGTAAGCAATAACTACACTGGTTAAGTAAATCTGAAGCTAACTCTGTGTAAGCAGATGTAATAGTAGGTTAGCAGTGATTACCTCTGTGCAAAGCCACGCAAACCCACTAACAACTGCTTAAAAGTGCCTTAACCACTTTGTATCCAATGGCCCTTGTTCTGCCCAGCAACAAAATCAATAGCCTCTGCTAGGCTCGAACGCAGGACCCAACACATCATAGCCAAAGTGATTTACCACTAAGCCATGTCAGATAAAGATTACCCTGATGTATTCAAAACATATCAACCAGCCCAGTCATTCAACAGTACAGCGAATGTATTCCAGCATGTAAATGTATGTGTGTGAGTAAATATATGAAAATCTAAACAGATACAACAAATCAATAGATGTATATATATATATATATATATATATATATATATATATATATATATATATATATATATATATATATCAAATATGTCCACATGCGCTGTTAATGGGGTTGAAACGCCCCAAACAATTTACGTCATGTACGAATAGGCATACCCCTCCACCACAGCCAAACACGTCCACCCTGTAATACACTACCAAGTGTTATAGATCCCATAAGCAGGACCTGCCATGAAATGTGCACAACATGTAATACTACAACCCATCTGTATGATGTCAGACTGGTATTGGTAACATATCATGCAGTACAGTCATAGGAAATGTAAAATATGGAAGCTATCAACATCTCCAGGATATATATATATATATATATATATATATATATATATATACAGACACATATATGCAGATACATATATATATATATATATATATATATATATATATATATATATATATATATATATATATATACATGTGACTACACAAACATGCAGAAATATGAACAGTAAGGTACATATGTAGGAGGTGCACACAATATGGAACAGTCACTAGGCCTACAGTTCACACCTGAATATCTGGACACTGTATGGGCCGCACATACAAATACAATCATCACCTGCAACATATACCCACAGAGAGGTCATAGAAAAAAACATCACATACAGGTTTGTAGAAATGGAAAACCTTTATCTGTGTACTATTACAGTTCAATATGCCATGTCATATAGCTGTGCAGACACTGACATCCATATAAACAGAGTAATGCAACTGTGAAACATTTATACTAATACATTAGGGTGGAAAGGTTCATGACTATTGCTGTCCAGGCCAATGCCTTCAAATTGTACAATAGTAAAGAGACTGGGCCACAGGATACCAAACAATCAACAACATGTAATGCAGGTCTATACTTCAGCATCCTCTATCTACACTCTGTACAAAATTACCAGGTGTTGAAGACTTCAGTTGACCAAATGGGATGTAACTGTTACATAACAAGGCATGACTGACACCATCACAAGCACACTGACAAACAGAACAGTCTTGTATGGCAGGAGACAGTAAGCCTGCATTAACCCAATATATGTGAGTAATGTAAATATAGGTGAAGTATACGGTACTGTACATTCAGATACCTTAAGGCAGCTCACCCCTGATACCCCCACATTTTGTAACAGCCCAGGTCAGTTATGGTGCATCCCCCCCAATTCAATACTACAGGCCCATATACCACTGTTACATACACTGGCCACTGGAGTGCATAAGGGCACACATGTATTGTTTTGGTGTAGCCCACACATATATGGCCCCAGCACCACTGTATGTGTGGGGGATACAACAGCAGTGGACTGAAGGCAGCAATGGCAGTGTGATATACACACAGCCCACTACAAAACAACCCCTGCCAGCATGTCATATGTGCAAAGCTTGGTATGTAGGTGTAGGACAGAGGCTGGAACACAGGCCCATATGTGGAAGACTGTTGCCATACACTAAGAAAGTTGCTGGTGTTACAGGATAGTCTGCAACATACCCTTAGCCATGGAATTGAGGTTAGAAACCTAAATGGATGTAGCTATGTACTGATAGCACTCAACACACACACTGCCAGTGATATATCTGACACAGGACCTGTGTGGTAGACAGACTAAACATGATAGGCACACCTCTGGCCACCAAGAGGATAGGCCCACAGTTGTGAGCTATGCAGGCAGACTGCATTCCAAGGTAATTTAGTATGCACACACACACCCTGTAACACCAGTACTATACAAAGCATAACACAACTCTTCTCACACTCTGTAGTTCTGGAACCTCCTACAAATATGTAGCTGGGATAAGTGTGCCGGTTCCCCTGGGAGAGGTACTGCTACCTGCTCTCTGTAACACTGATGCCCACACACAGGAAGGATGTCCATCACACAGGAAAGGTAAAGGGACCATGCCCAAATGATGTAGGGATTTATAGTAGCTGGTTGCCATGACATTGGCAAGTGGAAGTACTACACAGCAAGCTGCATGCAGTTAGCAAGTGCAGGACACTGATTGGTGCAGAGGCCATCACCTGATCAAGTGTATCACCTACTAAAGTCAGGCTGAAATCTACCCCAAACAACTCAATACATTCACAGGAGAAAGAAAGCAACCAAGGTAAAACAAAAGCGAAAAAAAAAGAAAAATCTCAGAAAAATTACAGCTGAAAACACAGGCATCTACGCAGCTGTCATTCATTAATACATCATTCCCACAACAGGTATGTGAAGTATATGTACATGTATTAGAATGTAGTACCTGGTCCATTGTAATGTGATAGATGATGTGGAATGAGTTATATGTGCCAGCAGGTGTTGTTGTGATGATGGTCAACTGAACAACTGCAATGGACTATAGTGTTTGTTCCTGTGGGCAGAGGGCCATAGCTGTTAACTGTGCAGGTCAGCATTGACAGACAGGATGTAAGTCATCATAGTGTGTGCTGTGTAATGGGGATTATGCATATGACATGGCTAATAGCCGGTGATGGAAGTAATGCCAGTATGATGGACATGTGGGAGCCATGGACCACCGCTGGCAGGATACCCATGTGAATCAGTTATGTAGCATGCTGGAATGCCATAGGTGTGTAATAGGGTTATCTGCAAACAGGTCCCTCATATACCCCACTAATGTCAGGCCATGTCCATATGTGGCACCTGTTTGTATTATAGCAAGGCAGAACAGTGCAGCTGTGCAGGAAGATGTCATGAGATTGTAGAGCTGATGTCTGAATGTACCTCACATATAGGTATGCATATGTGTACATATGTCACAGATATAATATATAAGGATAAATGCATATCAGCATGTATGTCCAGAAGTATACATATACCCATGTGTAGACATATACATGTGCACATATATAAAAAATCACATATATCTACACATATATAGATATATACCTATATGCATATGTCTACATCTGTACAAACACACACACAAGCAGATATGTATGGAAAGACATGTCCCCTATATCACTACCACAGTGATGTGTGCTATGTGTGAAGCAGCAGCACACATAGCAATACACACAGATATCTACAGCTGGTGGTGTGTGCACCATGGACGGGTATGTCACATGTTAGTCCCGTCCTAGCATCACAATGCCCCTGCCTCTGAAGTATGCAATGGAAATATGGGAAGTATGGCAGATACACACATGGAGGTGGTCAGGATTGGTAGATATAAAGGATAGTCTACAGGGGTGGTATGTGACACATGTGGTGGGTAAACACCATGGATGGTGTGTGTGGTCTGTGATGTGGATGCCCCATGGTCCCCATTATGGGCACAATGGGAATAAAGCTCCCATCAACTGCCACTCACAACAGCAGTCCATGTCCTGAAGGTGCCAGGTCTGGCGGCTGAGCAGGAGGTGCATGTTGGCCGTGTGAATGTGAACTGGGTGCTTCAGACTGATGTAGCACATCCCTCATTTCTCTGTGGAGCCTGGTATGGAACAGACCCTAGACCTGAGCTCAGGGGACAGGAACATGGTGGTGTGTGCCTGATGGGGGTGGGCAACATCCCCTGGGTGGTTCCGCCTGATGGTATTGATGTAACAGCACACAAGGAGGCCACAGGTTGGCACAGACATGTGATGTAGCCAGGTATACTGGTCAGATGGGTGTGGAGAGGTGGATCAGTTGGCCAGTGGAACATATAAATGTTATTGTGTCACTGTCATAGTATATATGTTGGTATTAATAGTCAACACAATCCCGGTACATGTCCAACAGCATGCATAGGACCCCCCAATAACACAGACTGTCAGATGTGCAGCAATCTCAGAGCAGCCATACCACTGGCATATATGTAACCATAGTGGCCCTGACAATGGCATGCAAGTGAATAGTCTTTAACAGGCCAGCACTGTTAGTGTCCACACAGGGGAGATGGCTACAATAGGGTTAGCAGAAGGTGTGGTACAATACACAATCTGTCCAAATGGTAGTTAAGCTGTAGCCATACCTAATGAGTTTTATGTATAGTCTGTTGAAGCTGATATGGTGGGAGGAGTGACAGAGATGTGCATTATGAACTGTGGTAACCTTGCCATATGAGTTGCTCAGGCCTGCTTCCTTCCTCATGTTTTTCAGGCAAGATGGCACACATCAGGTTGCCCATGTATTCAGCTAAGGAGAATGAAGTCATTATCAAACACCTGGTTCAGCACTACCAGGTCCTCTTTGGCAGGACAGCATATTACCAGCAGGAGCGGACCACCCTGTGGAACAATCTAGTCCAAAGGGTCAATGATGTCCTGCATAACTGCAGTTATGAGCAGGTCCAGCATCAATGTAGTGACTTGCATCACAATGCCCATTGGCGTGCTGCCGCAGTCTGGGGGGATCACCTCACCACAGGAGGGGCCATGCCATCCATCCCCCCGACGCATGTGGAGGAGGCTCTGGCCAGCCTTGTGGCACCTGCCCATCCAGAACACCATCAACCACTGTACCCCTTCGTGGAGGTGGATGTTACCCACACACCAGCCGAGGAGTATGGAGGTAAGGAACACAGGGCACATCAGTATACCACTGTTGTGTAAATATCTGCAGTGGTACAGGTAGATCAAGCATATCTGATATGTCATATAAATAATCTGTTGCTGCATTGTAGTGATAAACAGATGTCCAGATGTGGTAGTATTGTGGGACTTTACGGCTGATGTATGGTAGTACTGCACCCAGCCAGTAGCAGTATCACAGGTGTGGCCACTGACATTGCATCTCTCACCCACTTATGTAGTTCCCTCCGATTTAAAAGCAAGGCAGCAGCCTGTAGCTGATGAGTATGTTTTATGTAGATGCATACCAACACACGGGACATGTAATGGTGATGGTATATTCCATGCACACATCTAACACACATAACCTGAATGCATGCTGTTCATGTGCATGTATTGTTGCTGTGAAATGCATTGTCTCACAAGGGCAAACATGATGGGGTATAGAAAGGGTATGTCACACACCTGCATGACAACTAACATCCTGTCATTGCGGAATGTGTCCACAGGGGGATAACATACTGTTGGTAGTCATGGCCTACAGTTGTGACATGTTCTGAACAACACCAACATACAGTGCAACACCAGTGTACATACCTGTAGGGCAATGCCAACTGCTGCTGAGATACACTATGGCATATGGTATTACAGTAGTCCACATTATCAGCTGCGTCTAAGCTGCAACATGAGGTGTTCAGTGTATGGGACACTGCAAGCTGACACATATGTGTAGAGCTTACCTGTCATGCATCTGCAGCATGTACTGAACATTACATACACAAGACACATCAGTGGGAGCTATTATGGGTACAACATAGTAGCCCACACATATAGGGGCCACGCACATCATTCCGGCCATACAGAGGATGCATACTGAATGACAGCATTGAGGCCATGTTACTTCACTACACACATGTCAGTAAGGTAATGTAGCAGTAGGCCTTGTGTTGTGCCCACTTGTGTGGGCATTTAGAGGACTGTGATGTTAATGAGTGGTATTAATGTGTGTATGTTAACAAGTGTGATGCAGGATGAGGTAACACATGGACATATACGTGGGACTGTCTGTAAAGCCATGGATAGGTAGGTATTACGGAGATGTGTGTATGTGTGCAGGTGTGTGTGTGTGTGTGTGTGTGTGTGTGTGTGTGTGTGTGTGTGTGTGTGTATGTGTGAGTGTGTGTCTACTGTTAAGCAATGCTGTACAGGTTTTAAAGTGCGGTTATTGTTTTCCCCCACAGGTAATGAGGTGGGTCAGGGTCTCTCCTGCACCCAATCTGATGTAGGTGTCCATACAGACACCGATGATGATGATGATGATAATGTTGAGGCACAGGTGGGGTTGTCAGGGGCTGACACTGCGCCAACATTTGATATCCGCCTTTCAACCACCCCACCCCTGCACACAGTTACAGTGCCTATACACACCCCTTCACCAGTGGCCATAGCAGAGGGACAGCTGGCATTCAGTGGCAGTGCACAGGAAAGTGTGGTAACCATGCCTACTGTGTTCAATCACAGCAGGCATAGCCGAATGTCCAGCAGGCTGCCACATAGGCAGATGTCCCAGGGTGCTCATGGTAGGGTTGCTGGACATCATGCCCCTGGCAAAGGCAACATAACTGCAACCAGCAGAAGCATGTTCCAGGCTATAATGGTGGTGCAGGCACATATTGAGCATTAGACCAAACAGGGCCTTAGGCTGCAGAGGGCTCCACTTGCATCTGTAAGCAACAACCTCCGTGAACTGTTGGGTGCCATCCGTGCTTCTACTGAGCAAGCAGATAGATGGCATGATGAGATAATGGACCTTATCAGCTGTGGTGTGTCCATGCTTCAACATGTGGTGGGGATGTGGTGACGCCCGCATGGACATGGGCCAGCAACACCAACAGCTGGCACTCAACGTGGACATGCTAGGACACCAATAGGCTCCCATAGTGGCAGTAGCAGCACCAGCAGTGTGGGGGATGTGCTGTCCACACCACACCACAACAGGCCACGTGCACATTGTCCTGGCCAGTCCCAGGAGGGATGTGGTACCAGCGGGCAAATGTAATCAGCAGGTGAGAGTAGCACTTCAACAACTGTACCTGCATGTGCCCGTGGAACCCCTGGCAAGCACAGTCCACATGTCCATGGCTGGAAGCAGTGAACTGCACACCCTGCCAGGTATTGTCTGCAGCTGTCCATAAACACCTCTGTAGGGCAGCCACAAGTCAGAACTGTGTGCATGCATAGCCACACACTATGCAAACACACCTAGGGCAACCTCATACCTACACACACCACATCACCTCAGCCACCTCCCCAGAGTACACCACTCACTCACACACATGGTGTCAAATGTATGGCCCACCCTTGACCTCTGGCAGACCAACACCACACCCTGAGCATATGATGATACCTGTGCCCCATCCCTGTCATCCATACCATTGATGCAGGGACAGGCTGATATGGTTCTGATGCACATGGTGACTGTATATCAGTGTACCACAGTCCTGCAGTGTAACATGTTGTAGAGTGTAGAGTATGAGGCATATTTGGCAGGTAGTGTAGCCATCCAGCAATGATGCCTTCTAGCTGTTAGTAACACTGCTTGGTTGTGGTTTCTAAACTGATATGCAATTGTGTTGTAGGTGTACTTGTGTCAGCATGAGGATGCCCTGTGCATATGATGATACCTGTGCCCTATCCATGTCATCCATACCATCGATACAGGGACAGACTGATATGGTTCTGATGCACATGGTGACTGTATACCAGTGTACCAAAGTCCTGCAGTGTAACATGTTGTAGGGTGTAGACTGTGAGACAAATTTGTCAGGTAGTGTAGCCATCCAGCAATGATACCTTCTAATTGTTAGTAACACTGCTTGGTTGTGGTTTCTAAACTGATATGCAATTGTGTTGTAGGTGTACATGTGTCAGCACAAGGATGGTCTACAGTCATATTGCACAATGGGGTATGTCACTTTATTGACACCATGGCAGTGACATATCTGGGGAACAGTCAAACACATTTCACAGGTTACTATACCGGGTATTGCCTGTGCCACATGGACAGGTGGCCCACTGTGGTGTGTATACCCTGCAACCTGATGTAGAACCATCCACATACATGCTCACTGTTACTTGCCAACACTGGGACTAGACCCCCTACCTAGCAATGTCATGATACTGACGTGTGTGGCTTACATTGCACAACCACTGACTTAACCACTCTGTATCCAACAGACCTTGTTCTGCCCAGCAACAAAATGAGCAGTCCTTGCAGGTCCATTTTCCATGGATGCCAATGAAATCAGGCACATTCTTAACAAGAATTGGGCAATTATCCTAGATGATTCAAACATTAGGAAAAAAATTAGTGATCATTCCACACATAGTATATAGCTGGGGCCTTAACCTTAAAACTATATTAGAAAAGAGAACTTGTATAACAGGGCTAAATTGTGCTATGAGGAAATGTGGCAGATGTCAACAATGTCAATACATCATAACATGTAGTCGGTTCATGCTTAGAGACAGAGTTTATTTCATCACTGGTGGATAAAATTGTGACACAGCTGGAGTAGTATACATAGCTTTATGCCAGCTGTGTCCAAGTTTTTATGTTGGTAAGACAGAGAGACCTCTAAAACAGAGGATATATGAACATCAGTACCACATAAATGAGAAGGCCACTATGAATGCATTAGCAAGGCGCATTCTGGAATTCCCATCACATAATTTTAAATATGTGCTAGCTGAAGTTGTAGACAAAAACATAAGGGGAGGCCCCTGGCAACTTATGTTAGAAGAAAATGAGTTAATTTGGCAAATTAGAACAAATGCATATACATATCCAGGGCTCAATAAGTATAGTTCTATAAAATGCATCCTTAAGTTAAAAGCTTTAGAAAGATAAAATAAAATGGTTTGAAAGCTAACATAGAATAGCTATACATACATGTTAATATGGTTTTAATTTAGACAAAATCTTTAAGTGTAATTGAATGCATTTATGATATATTATAACTAGTACTGCATAAAAGATTGTATTTGTTTCATGAAAGGACTTTACGAGCATTTTCGTATAACAAATTTATAGTATCTGAGTGAATTTATATTATTAATGTGATTTTTATTCATTTGTTTTTTTATGTCACTTTTTATATTCTATATATAGTGACATGTAACTTTAAATAAGTGATGTGGGGTCATTTATTAATTGGTATATAAGTACAGCATCTTAGGTTAATTATTTGTCTGATGAAGTGCAGGCACTTGCACGAAAGCACTAACACTAATAAACAGTTGGATATTGCTCTATACACAGACAGACAGTCACACACACAAACACAGTTGTCATGTCTGGGAATTTAACACCTACCTAACTAGTTTATCATACTACAGCAGTACGATGTTATGGTACGCACTACAGAAATTACTGGGCTACAACTCTCCCAAGGATATATTTCACAGTGGATGATCTCAGCAGGCTTGTCATAGTAGGGCTATGGGGAGGGCAGTGTGTGTGCATGGGCCATAACACATTCATGTAAAGGTTGACACGCCACATGCGGGCACACATAGGGTCATATTTCACAGGTACGTGTGTTCAGCTGCTAGATGACTACTTCCTTGTACAGTTATGTTTCACAGCTAGCACGTGCACCAATAGTCTGTAATGCTGACAGATACTGCTGGCTAGTATCTGCAATGAGTGACATCTGAATCTCATGTGTTTGGGGCCCTTTGGCTGTGTGCTGGGTGGGACAGCTCTGGATGGCTCATTGTCACAGTCATCCTCTTCCACACATCTCTGTATGTCTACCTTTGGCTTATTATAGTGTGTTGTCCTTACATATATGTCTGTATTCCTAGCCACTGTGTTTGCAAGGCATGCGTGGTACATATTGACGAGTGTCTGCACTAACAACTGCAACTGTCAGATATGTCTGGTCCACTGGTGTTTGCAGACATGGCCTTCATATGTTTGTGTGTGAGCATGCCCAGTATGGCCTCCTGAATTTAATGTGTGGATCGAGTCCAGGTAGTTTGTACTGCAGTGCTGACCTTGGTGTTGTACACCGACAGGTGGCATGCTGTTTCTGCAGGGTATCCATCAAACATTTGGCAATGACTGTTCCTACATGTCTGCATAGGATGGGGGGGGGCTCAGCCGACTATGTCTACATTTCTACACAGGATGGGGGGGCACACCTGATTGTTATTACATTACTACATAGGGGGGCACACCTGTCTATTTCTACATTTCTATACAGGGTTGGGGGGGCACACCTGACAGTTATTACATTAATATGTAGGATGTGGGGGGGCACACATGACACTTGTACACATTTTCTATGACTGTACTGGTATGTCAGGTACTCCATTTCATTCTGTATTGCTAACTATCATGCTGACTAGAGACAAACCAGTGTACTACAGATTGTGGCTTTGGTTGCCCTACATATTATTGTCTCACTTCCTACGCTTCAGAACTAACATTCCACTGCCTGTCCTGCTGTGGTCTGTCTGTGTAGGCCTGGGGGGAAGGCTAACCATAGCCATTATTCAGTGGCCATGGCACAGGCTCTGTGTGGGTTTGTCTACACTTGTCCTGCGGGCTGAGACTGTTGTTGGGTATGTGAATCGTCCTGACTAGCATGTGTGGGTCAAATGGACACACTTGTTGCTCAGCATATTTCCTGCAGTGGGTTTTGTCACCTTGTGTAGTACTGGCTAATATGGTGACTCCAGTATGTGTTACAGATGTCATGGTGCCACTGTAGGTGTCTACTGTCTGCTGCCATAACATTCAGCCACTCAATTCCCTTGCATGCTCACATCCATATTATAGCTACAGGTAACGACACATTCTACTCCATTTGGCAATTGGTAGGTTGATTGACTTACCTTGAGGGTGTGCCAGATTTGCGGATGGTGCTGGAGGGCTTCCTATGTCAGATGCACATAGTACACTCCCTATACATGGTTGAGCACAGGTAGTGTCATGTTTGGCATCCCTTTTACTGAATGTGCGAATCAGAGTGAGGTGTCATTCCCTGGGTCCCTACTGTGTCAGTGCTTGTGCTATGTGTTGCCTCTTTGCTGCAGTCTTGGCATACTGGGCACACCTCCCTCTGCCTACAGGGCAGGCTCAGGTTGTTCCTCCTCCAAGTCACTCTGTGCCTTTGCAAGCCTTGGCACTGGTAGGGGGCTGTGTGGCCCTGCCCCATGCTGTTCCTGCTGCAGCTGTTTAGGAAGGATCATATTGTGTAGCATAACACATACCATAAAAATGTGGGTACATGTAGCTGGTGAATACTGCAAGACTCTACCGGATGTGTCCAGACACCAGAACCATGACCTGAGCATCCCAAACACATGCTCTATTATAAGTCTGGCCTGTGCGTGTGCCTCATTATGGCGTTCTTGTTCAGGTGTGTGTGCATTTCTGATGGGTGTCATCAGCCATGGCTGCAGTGTGTACCAAGCATCCCCCACTAGGTGACCATAGGGGATGTCCCCATTGGCAAATCTCTAGTACAGCTGCATCAGATGCCATATATGGGAATTGTCATAGCTTCCAGTGCAGCCAGCACACACATTCATTATAATGCCCTGGGCATCAAATACGACCTGGCAGTTGATGGAGTAGATGCCCCTGCAGTTGATATAGGCCCTACCCTGATCACTGGTGGTGCTTTGATGTGTATGTGCATGCAATCTATAGCACCCTCTACCCCAGGGTATTCTGCTATTTGGTGGAAGAGATTCATATTGCTGGTCAACACCTCTTGGGTGATGAGGAAATATACATGCTCACTGGCATGTGCTGACATGGCGTCCAGGAACTGGTGGAATACTCTGGATGCTGATGCCTGTGATATCCCCATGATATCCCCAATTGTGCTTTGGGAGGTACCTGTGGCTAGTATACCTAGGCCTACACATACCTTGGTATCCATTGGGATGGGTTCCCCTCGGTCAGTTTGGTATGTCAGGTGTGGCCGGCACAGCTCAACAATTTGATGTAGGAGGTGTCTGTCCACCTTATTGTGCTCCACTATCTCCAGCTCATGTAGCCCCTGGTAGGTTACCCTGGGTCTGTACACTCTTCTCCTTCTCCTCACTGTAGATTGTTTGGCAGCATTCACATCCTCACCACACTCAGCCTCTTGCACATGTTGTTCTATGTTGCCTGCTGCAGCCCTACTCATTTTGTAGGTTTGTTTGTTAAGATTTCCCTGCTTGTATATACCAGTGGTGTAGAGTGTGGGAAAAACCAGAGGGGAAGGTGTTTGCTTAGTTTATAGTAGTATTCTGGGCTCGTCTGGTCTGCTGCCTGTATAATTGGCTGATTCTGATACATTTCACCTGCCAGCTAAGCTAGTTCTCCTTGATTACCTTCCTACTGCTGTTTTCCCCTCCCATTGCCTTCCTGTTTAAGCCCATGTGCATGTTACGCAAACAGAGTGCTAACATGTGCACGCTGCTGCTATTTCCTGGTTTAACTTCTTTTGTTTTCCTGTAAAATCCGCTGCACGGCATGCACACCTGCTTAGGTTTTGTAAAGAGTGTTACACAGGTTTAGACACACCCCCTAGCTTAGCTAGGGGTAAACCCAAGCCACAGGGCTCCACTCCACTTACAGTATGCCTGAGACACACCCCCATGATGTCACCTAACTCCTAGGCTTGCACCATGCTATTCCTACTCCTACCTTTACACCATTGGGACCTGACTCACATGCTGGGGAAAACTGGGATTCACTATACTTCTCCTCATTTGCATAGGAATGCCTGCTAATGCATAACTACATGTCTCACACTGAGCCTCCCTCCTTAGCAACTATTACTCAATGGCCATGTTGTCTTCTGCCTGCCATTGACTTGCATGACAGAATACTGTTTTAGCTAGAATGGTTAATATAGGTTCATTTTGTTATTTTCCCCCCGATCCCGTTTGTGCGCCATTGCCTTATGCTTAAACAACCAAGATTGGCTACAAAATAATAAAAGTTGATTTTTGTATGTTTTTATGTTGGCAATGCCAATGGCCTTATACTTGGCCATTGGCATGCTTACTATATAATATGCAGCCTTTATTTGGAGCTGTTGTAGCTCCGTTTTGGATTTTGCAGAAATGTACTCGGTTACTAACCGAGTAAATTTCTACAGTTAGCATTAGTCTTGCACGGACTGTTGCAAGCTTCCTGGATTGCAAAATCACCTCATTTGCATATATTTCTCCTGCAAATGGGGTGATTTGCATACCAGGGCTTATTCTGTGCAGGAGTAGTGCAGGAACACTCGTGCGCACTCCTGCAGGCTGTTCCTGTTTCGCACGACAGACATATTGCCTGCTTGTGCTCCTGCACTGATCTTGCACTCCATGCAAGCATTTGAGAATCTGGAGGATTATGTTTAATATCAACTACAGGGACATGAAAGAAATGAGATATAGCTCCTAAACATTTAATGATTTGTATAATTTTGAAGAAGTAAGAGTTGAATTAAAAAGTTTTTGGAGGGATTTATGATGTGAGACAGTGTCAAACACTTTTGTAGAGAGAGACTGCTGACACAAAGTTCTTGTTTTTTTTTATGTAGGAATAAATAGTATCAAAAGCTGTGCAGAATCAGCACTGTGGCAAGGATGGAGTCTACATTGAGATGATATGAGAAGGTGATTGGTTTGGGGATACTGAAGTAATTTTCTATAAATGCATGTTTCAAGTATTTTTGAGAGAAGGATAAGATTACAATGAGAAGGAAATTGGAAGGGTAGTTTAGAAGGTTGTTTGCAGCAATGAGGGAAATTCTGTAAACAATGGCATCAGCAGTCTGGTTGAGATATTCTGTGGGAATGTTGTCAAGAGCCAGTGTGGTAGACTTTAAATTAGAGAGCTATGCTTTAATTTTTGGGGTTGGAATTAGTTATATTTAAGAAGGTGTTGGCATTTTACTTTGTGGTGATGAACACTGTTGGCTGAGAGTAGAGTTATGGACTGACAGACAAAGTGCATCATTAATAAAGGGGGAGTTGAAGGCAGGCTTTGTTTTGTAATCAGATGCACTGGGCTATGGCTTGGGTTGCAGTGATTTTCCTTGTTTCAGAATTTTAGAGAAGCCTGACCAGAATTTTAAAGAACAGTATTTGTTGAGGGTACGGTGGTTTGAGAAGTAGTTTTTCTTACTCTAGTAGGAGTTGGGATAGGGTTGCATTCCTCAGACTGTGGTATATTTGGAAGAAAGATTGAGTTTTATTAATTCTGTTAGTGTTCCAAGCTTTGTTTATTTGTCTTACTAATTGTTTTGCCTACAGTAATAACCATGGGACAGGGTTCAGTTTGATGCTTTTTCTTCTATAAGGAGTATCTATATCTGTCTATATGTATATACATATATATATATATATATATATATATATATATATATATATATATATATATATATATTTATATATAGATTTATATGCAGTATATGTTTCCCATTCAGAAACTCAAACTTGAAATTCATATTGTTGAGAAGATATGATTGAGTATCCAAAAACTCAAAGGTTTTGAACAGAGATTGTAGTCTAGTGAGGATTGGGGAATTTACCCTTTCCCTTAATGTAGTATGATCTCAGAGTTGGTATATACGTATAATATGCAGGTGTTGAGGGGGTATATATATATATATATATATATATATATATATATATATATATATATATATATAGATACACTAGACAATCTTGATGTACTGAAATGTCGAAATTCAGTACGTTGAGACCGAATAGTGGAAAGTGCAGTTAACCGAAACTACACTATGCCAAATCCACAAATCTCGAATCTGCCGCTATAGTGGTGTCACATTCATGTCATGTGGTACAGTCTGTGGATTTATCTGAGGTTTCAGGTAAGTGTCGTGTGTTTGAGGATAATGGGTAGGGATTTTAGTGTGTGTGAGTGTGTGCAGTGGTGTTTGTTGTGTGTTTATGTGTTTAGTGCAACCTCGGAGTTAAAATATATAAGTAGGGGGGGTGCAGGGGGGCTTGCCCCCTTGCCTATAGGTTGGTTAAGTGTGTTTGTGTGTGTTGTTATGTTTGTTTAGTTAGGTAGGTGTATGTGTGTGTGTGATTATGTCCTGGTTTGTGTGTGTGTGTGAATGATCGCGATTGTAGTGTTCGTGATTGTGGGTTTTCGTGTATGTGGTTTTTCAACGATTCAGTCTCAAAATACTGAAATTCAACATGTCAGTATTTCAAGATTGTATATATATATATATATATATATATATATATATATATATATATATATATATATATATATATATATATATTTACACACAGAAAGAAAAAAATAAGTGACATTTTAACAGATAGATTGGGTGGATAATTAATTTATTAACATTGTTTTCTTATTGGATGGTTTATTCACATGACTTGGATGTTTTTAATATTTAATGATGAGATGGTATCATGTTTAATTAGTCCTGGTGAAGTCCTTTCACTTGGAAGGTTAAAAGCTGTTAACTTTGTTTCTTGATGATACATGGGCTTTTATCACCATGAATTGTTTGCAATATGCATTTTTGGTTACTTGGAGTTACTGCACAGCTGATTTAAGAGAGAATATTTTAATAATGTTATGTATTTTCCTTGATAAATATAAAACTGTATAGGCTTACACTGAACTGGTTCAATACATGTAGGGTTTCTGTTAAATTAAAATGTGAAGATAATATTCTAAAAGGTAAATAAAAGTGGGGTACATCATCATTAGGATTCTAAATTGCTGCAAATAATGGTTTTGCTCCCTTCTCAAACTGTCCTAAAAGAATAGATCCCTTGTAATAGGATACATCTCATGTAACTTTAAAGAAATTATATGCATGATCTACAAATAAAAGATGTGAAGATTATGTTTTTCAGCCATAGGTTCCAATCTTCCACCACACATACACGTGCATTCACATTGCCTCTAACAAGCCAAATTGACATCTTTAGACCTGATCAAGTAAAAGCAGTACTCAGTCACTTTCATACAAAGACTACCTCCTCGTCCCATCCCCTACGATAACTCCTTTCTGTGTAACATCGGCTTTTGAACAGTGATAAAAATAAAATTATTACATTATCACTATAATGAATATCAATTTGCAGTAATAAACATTGATCATTAATAATGCAATTTATCTTTTATATAACACAAAGACTGCCTCATTCCCAATACTGGAATTTGTAACTGTGTACATTTCTGATGTTTGTCAGTGATCAACTTTGTATAAATAATGGCCAGACTAATTTCTTCTTACTATTCGTATACACATGCAGTCCATGCAGTTCCATCCCTAGGAAGACATATTTGAAAATCATGAAAGAGGTACCAGACAGTGGTCTCTTTGATTTCACCTTACGTACATCCTTACCATCAATGCAATGTTTTAATCCCCAGTTGTATGTCTAATTGTGACCAACATAAAAGAAATGATGCCCACAGTAATGTGTTTTAACTTGCTGCTCTCATACACCAATACACTAGTCAGTCTGATAACCATAATTACCAATAAATAAATACATAAAAGATAACTACATACTTTTGAATGCAGTATACACTACTACTATTGCCCATTCATATATTCGATGCCTCATTAGTATATAGTTGATTATTTATATACTTCAAGAAAAACTATTTTACACATTCTAAATAATGACTGCATAAGGAAAGAATTCCAAGAGCTTATCCAACATAGTAACAAAGTTACTATGTGGACTGTGTGGTGGAGACAGAAGCTATGCAAATAAACAGTATACAATTTATCTTCATAGTGGAATTTTTCATTTATTATGGATGAACATATGGATCGATGATGTCATTACTACAACTAATATGTAGTACATTTGATAAATGAGCAGACTGATATTAAGTATCATTTATATCCATAACCCAAGTCCTACAGTAAGTTTTTGGCATTACCCACACAGAAATATCAATGCATACACATGATTTTCACACATCCAGGAAAATGTCCAGCTTAAATAACAAATGGAAATGACACTGCGTCTTAGTAATGTGTAGTAATACATACCATACTTTAACATTTGCACTTAGTCATTGTTTTACTTAACTTCCAACATGCACCATAGAATGTCTGAGGTGTCCTGAAGGTGTAAAGGTGTTTTTAATTTTTAGATACACCTTTCATGGATTAAAAATAAAGAACATACACCCTTGCCACTTTCAATGTAAACTGGGCAACTCACATTCTCCCCCAGTCTTGTCTTGTCTTTTCTTGTCTTGTGCTCCTTGAGGTTAGAGGGAACATAGAATAGTTTGATTATTTTTATTTTTTTTAACAATGTTTTATTTGTGTTTACCATTTAATAACAAAAGTATAATGTGAAAAGATATAAGTTAAGTATAATGTAGAACTTAAACATATACAAAAATAACTATGCACACTATAGGCTAGATTCCAAAAGAGTTGCTCTCAGTGTAAGTCTACCCTGATAACGAAAGACTTGGTCTCAGTGTAAGTGACTTACTTCAATGTAAGGCTTATTTATAACCATGCTTACTATGGGGACCAGATTCCAAACCACCTGCTCTCAGCCTGTTCTCAGAGTAAGTGGTTATTTATGCTTAGAGCAATAGCCACATTCAAAAAGCCTACATGATAGTGCACAGTTTTGGATTCTATAAGCAGCTTTAAGTGACAAAAGCTTGCATTGAGGGCTGACTTTCAATAGATCACAGATTTTTTGCTGCTCTGCTACGTATGAAACCCTGACCCAGAATCAAGTCATCTACAAATGATTTAGGACCCGCTTCCCCATGATTGTGCAGTGCACTGCTGGAGAGAGGTGTTCCCATTCCATCCCCACTCCAACCCAGTGATTAATGGCTTTCCTTGCCAACCTCATGGCCAGCTATCCGTAGCCAACCAGAGATCTACAGCACTGTGTTATTGTTACCTTCAGGTGGGATTCTGACTTAGAGATGTTCAGTCATTATCCCACAGATGGTAGCTTCACACCATTGGCTCCTCAGCCAAGTACATACACCAAATGACTGAACCTACAATTCCTCTTGTATTAAGCAGAATTACTATTGCAAAAACACATCATCAGTAGGGTAAAACTAATTTGTCTCACTACGGGCTCTATGTGGTGAGTAGAGCCCTGCAGAGTCACACAAACAGGGTAAACACTGTGGCATTCAAATTACAGCACAGGCAGCTGAATTATGTGATAGTCAACCAATCCAAGATGTAGGAGCTATTTAACAAGCTATAAAGCAGCCATGTAGAATCATTGCTGGTTTTTCCTGTGAATTCCAAAACCTACTGGAATACAGCCATGGAAAGGATTCTAAACAGAAACAATGTTAAGGGCTCCTGTTGCTTTAATTCATCTGTACGTGCCATAGGTTGAAGTCTATGCTGCTAATATACCAAGGCCAAGGAGGAGGAGAGTTTTCAGACCCCAGTTAACTTATCACAATCTATGTGACATGGACATTTTAGAGCACTACGGGGTGGATAGAGACACACTACAGGAACTCTGCAGCCTCTGTCATTCTCAACTCAAAACCAGGACAAAGTGAGGGGAGCCCATCCCAGTGGAGACAAATGTATGTGTAGCACTTAGAATTTTACCTGCAGTTACCTTTCAGAGGCCAACAAGGGTCATTCTGGGGGTGTCACAGGCAGCAGCATCCAGGATCCTCCATCAGTTCCTGAATGCTATGCTCCAACATGCTAATGATGACATATATTTTCCCCATACTCCTGAGGACAGCACATTACTCTGAAGTACTAGGTGACATAGGTTGCACATATGTAGAAATTAAGGCACCACCTAGGGAGCAGGAAAGGCTGTACATAAATAGAAAGGGTTTCCACTCTGTTAACTGCCAACTCATGTGTAATGCTAAGGGAATCATCTTGAAGGTATGTACTAGCAATCCAGGCAGTTACCACAGCTCACATATCTGGCACACCTCCCAGTTGTATCAGATGCTCACTATGGTGGATATCTCACAAGCTCATTTACTTGGGGATGCAGGTTATGCACTGGAACTGTGGCTGCTGACACCCATCAGAAATGCACACACATCTGCTGAACAACTACGTAATGAGGCACATGCTCAAACCAGAAATATCATAGAGCATGTGTTTGGGCTGATGAACTCATGGTTACAGTGCCTAGAAACATCTTTGGGAGCCCTGAAGTACAATCCACATACATGTACTGGAATATTCGCAGTATGTGCCATGCTACACAACATCATAATGAGAAAACAGCTTCAGCAGGATCAACAAGGGGAAGAGGCATGCATGCTACCACCAATGGCAAAGTCACCACAGTCACATGCAGATGAGGAGTCAGAGGGGGAACCAGCAGCTGCTGTTGTTGTAGGCAGATGTAGGTGTGCTCAATAGGTCCTTGCATTGACTAAGAGACACCGCATAGCACACTCACTCACCACCTAAGGGGCAAAAACCTTCATCCTATGCAAACACATAGAGTAACTTTGATGCTAGGCAACTCTCACAACCTTTACCTACCCATGCAATGGCTGTGTACTGCTTGCATCAGACAGATTCAGCCCTAAACTAAAACTGTTGGCACTGCTGGATTTACAAGGTAAGTGTTGAACCTGGAGTGTATTGTGTAATAATATGAGTGACTGGCTTATACTTGCATGTTGTTACCTGGTAGTATAAGCAAGCAAAAGGTGGGTGATGTGTATGGAAAGGAACTTAACGTCTGACAGCAGAGACTTTTTTGACTTGTATGTGTCCATTACTAAGTTGCAGCCCTCAGGCATCAAAGATTCACACAGGAATATCTCTCAAAAGTAGTGATGGCCTCTGCATGCTCACAGTTTAGTACTATATGTTTGTACTGGAAAATCATTAAAGAGAGAAATTAGAAAGTAATGACACACATTTCAGTTTCAGACTTCACAACCCTCACAAGATCATTAACAATGATGATGGAAAAAAGTTTGATGCTATCAACTCTCTAACTTTCTAAGACCAATATAAGTCAAAGGTACAATTACCAATTCAACATCACAAATGCAGATATACTAAGCACTAAGTCAGCTATGCACCCTGAGCATCAGACAAAAAACTTATATATCCCTGAATCCAAAAGATGGAAAACAGGGATATGGCACAGTTATCAGCATTTGCACAGGATGTTGTGGGGGGGGGACAGACATTCATATAAAATAAGAAATGGCCAGTGTGACACAATGAGTATTAAGCTTCATGGCTGCACCATGTAACTGTTGTGTGTGTGTGTGTGTGTGTGTGTGTGTGTGTGTGTGTGTGTGTGTGTGTGTGTGTGTGTGTGTGTGTGTGTGTGTGTGTGTGTGTGTGTGTGTGTGTGTGTGTGTGTGTGTGTGTGTGTGTGTGTGTGTGTCTGCATAGGTCCTCCAGGTGAAATTGTTGTGTCTGTCTGCATGAACACAGACAAGCTCGGTGCTAGCTCTGCAACTTGGTATGTTGGATAGGTGTGAGCCATTGCATGGTAGAGATCGCATATCATTGTTGTCATATCGACCATGAGAACTGGCTCTGACAGGAGTTGCAATGGCACATCCACATACACGGGCAGATGCACTGCTGTTACCTGAATGTGACTGATGCCTGCTGGATGAGCTTCCCAAACAAAGACATCCAGTACCACAAACCCATGGCCTGTCACATCTGGGTGTGGACAACTCTACCACTGATGGAGCAGTGGAAGTACTACCACTGTGGGAGTATGACTGTTCATGGCCACATTGGCTAGTAACAGATGATACAGCTGACCTATGGCCACGACAATGCTGTTCTTCTCCAAGCAGATATTCCTTCATAGACATCGCCCATTCCAACATGTCATTCATTCGAAGTACTGAATCAGCAACATGGTGGAGGCAGTCATGCATGTCAGCCTGTGCTACATCTACAACCATAAGTATTTCTCTGGAGGATTTTTGGCAATGTGCCTGTGCCTCCATGATGGCCATAAACATATGCTGAGTAGCATGGGAAGAGACACCTGTATCAGGTGGAGGATGGAGATTAGGCTTCCTCTGTGAACCCCTAACAATTGTCCTGTGTGGCACCTTGCCCACACTTTGGCTATGCCCAGAGTCAACAAGTACTAAATCCACAGTAACCACACTTTCTTGATTGATTGTCTCTCCTTTGACCTGTCCAATATCTGAGGGCTCACTGGAACTGGTTTGCGTATGCCTACTGACTGTGTCTGATGGAATTTGAGAGGATGGCTGTGTGTCAACCTTAGTGTCAGACTCAACCTATGCACCCCCTGACTCTGCCTCTGTTTGGCCGGCATCATCATCATCAGAGTCTGCTGATACTCTAACATTAGATGGTCGAAGTCCCACACTTCCACTTTCATGATCACTTTTGATAATAACAACAAATACAGGGAAAAAGTAATACCTACACTCCTATAGTCCAATATATGCTAGCAAAATAACAATGGTGGCATTATTGCAAACAGTACTTCAATACACAAAATAGTCCTGGCATCAACATGACACACTAAAATATTTCTTTGAACTGCTCATCAGTGCTGACATAAATATGTTTGGCTTATCATGTGCAGGTGATTTAGCTTCCCTATGCTGGGTGGTCCTGGAAGAAGTTAAAAGGTAAGGATAATATTATCACAATTAACAGTAACATATGAGGTAAAACATTTTTCCCTTTATATGTCCATTAATTATATTTGCAACAAGAACTTGGATGATAAGTCCAACCTAAGCATGTGTAATCAATCATAATATGTTGTTAACTGTAGCAGTCTACAATCCCCCAACCAATTTCTTGTTAAACGGAACTAATGTACTGCTAAAAATATTTTACTATACAAGAGTAATTAACAACTGAGTTATATAATCCTACCTTGAAGCTCCTCCTGGGACATACTTGTTGTCCCTGAAACAGTAGCACCAGTGTCAAGGACATGGTGTTCCTCGCTTTCTTGTGAGCTGTCTGTATCTCTGACAGTGGACAGAAACTCTTCATTTGTTGTTAGTGGTGGCTTTGTAGTAGACCCTGCCCAGAACCCATCCAATCACTGGCTACTCCAGCCATTTTCCTCCATGGAGATGAGATCATGTCAATAGCCCTATGGCACACCTGATCATATGTCCTGCTGTGGCTGCCTACAGCATTCACATCTGCAACTATTTGCTGCCAAATTTGCATTCTAACTGACATATCTCTATGCCCCCTCTCAAGCAGAATGGCACTGTGTCACCTAAAAGCTTCCATAACAACCTGATTCTCAGGGTCACTGGAGGGGGTTTTAGGGATTAAGATGCCTGGGTGCCATACTCCTAGGTGACCTAAGACATAACAAAAGGATAATACACATAAGTATTACATAACTAAACTATCCTTGTTTCCAGATAAAACAGTGAAAGGTAGCATTTGACTATTACCCACTGGAGAAAAATAAAACAGTCCAGATATTTGAAATATGAATAATAAGAATTGTGCGGTTGCAGCATATTACATTCACACACAAAGCAAGGCTGGATTCAACACAAGGATAGTAACAATAGCAACATGTTCTTGTTTGTGCCAAAACAAAAATGCAGCTTTGCTCCCTCATCACCAAAAGAACAGGCAAATGACACATTTTGCTTACAAACCATCAGGAAAATGCTAAAAGTGCTATCAAGTGAACTGTCCCTGAAACATGTATACAGATTTAACACAGAACATTCCATTTTAAGGTATTGCCAGTCATGTATACCTGTGAAATGCCATGCCAAACATGTCCATGCCATTAGTACACTTCTAATGCATACTGATGAAAGTTTCATTTGCTAATATGTATATATATATATATATATATATATATATATAATATTAAAAAGATTTTTCTTAATGATATTTAAGCATATGCATTATATAGATGAAAAATGCAAGCATACCTTCTTAAGTTCAATAATCTTCTGTGCAGATATATCCCAAAGTAATAGCCTCTTCTATGTTCTCCACATAGGTTCATTGGTTCATAGGTAAGTACTAGGCTATCAACCCAAGGGCCTAAGTAAGCCTAGCCAACAAGGTTCTTTGGCTTACGCCATCCAAGAAAGTTAATTTCCTGTTCGCTTGTCGAGCAGAGCCACAGAAGCGATCCACGGGATATATTTCCTATTTCCCATCCACTCATCAAGATTGTTCTTGAAGAGTGCTAATGAGCAACTTTGCTTGACATAGATGGGTAGCTTGTTTCAGAGTATAGGAAGTATCTGGGAAAGGAATCTATCCCTCCAGCATGTCCTATTTATTTGGTGACAATGTTTAGGTCACTAGAGAGTGTAGCTCAGATGAATTGTGATTTCTTTAGGTGTAACATGTCCAACAGCTCTGGGTTTAACATAGCTTTATATGTTAGGCAGAGATCTTCTCAGATTAGGTGATGTGCTACAGAGTAAAGCTGGAGTTTTTTGGGACAGTCAGTGTAGGGCATCTGTTTGAGGCCAGTAATCCTCTTTGTGAGGTACTTTTGTGGCCTTTACAGCTGCTGCAGATGTCTTGTAAGGTGCATTCCAAAAGGGGCATTGTACTGTACAATGGGTCTAATGAGTGCCGAGTAGAGTGGAACAATGACCTCTTTTTTCCTGGATGAGAACCCTTTTGTGATGAGGTGTGCTACATAGAAGGATTTCCTGACTACTGTGGTGATGTTCATAGGATCATAGGTTCATAGATTAGTACTAAGCTAACTGCCCTTGTGAGGTATTTTAAGCCTAGCCAATTATCCCTTGTGAGACTCAAACCCTGCACCTTGTGTTTGTAAGGCAAACACCTTAACCATTAGGCCAACCTTGTGATTATCAAAGGAGAGAGTACTGTCCACCTGAGTCCCAAGGTCTCTTATCGCACATTCGGCGTTAAGTAGACTGCCATTTATGTGGTAGTTCATGGGTACAGAGTTTTACCAAAGGAGATGACAATGCACTTTTTGGCATTGAGCTTGAGGCCATGCCTCTGACACCAGGCATCTGTCCCAGTGAGGCCCTTCTGTAAGATGTCCCACATAATTTGGGGACTCAACTATGGCTCCTAGTTTGCAGTCATCTGCAAACTTAGTTAGCCAGAGGCCTTCTGTGTTAGCCTGCACTTCAGAGTAGATACCAAACAGGAGAGGTCCCAGGACTAAACCCTGTGGTACTCCACTTGTCACTGGCTTGAAGTCAGATTTGGAGTCTGCAACTTTTACAGTGTGGGTTCAGTCAGTGAGCCAGTTGGCAACCCATCTAGTGATGTAGGGATTTATAGCTTGTTTAGTGAATTTAGCTATAATTCTAGAATGGGGGATGGTGTTGAAAGCCTTGGCGAGGTCAAGATAGGCTGTGTAAACCACCTTACTCTCATCTATGGCTTTGGTAACTGCCTCTAAGAAGTCAATCAGGTTCAAAAGGCATGATCTGCTTTTCACAAACCCGAACTTGGTGGGGTCCAAAGTCTGGAGGTTACCAATGTATTTGTTTATGAGTTCCATGATGATACATTCCATGGCCTTGCAGACGAGGCTCATCAGGCTAATGGGGCGATAGTTCTCAGGATCAGTGGTGGCTCCCCCTTTGTGGAGGGGGATAACTGTTACTGTGTGCCATTCAGAGGACACAAAGCCTGATGTGAGACTAGGAATGAACATGGTGCTTAGGTGGGGAGCCAGTTTGTTCTGAAGTTCATGTAAAACACAGCCTAGGATTTTGTCCAGTCCCATGGATGCTGTGTGTTTGGTTTTAGACAGTGCAGCTTTTACCTGCATAGATGTGATTACAGGGACTCTGCATTCTTCCTGTATAGATATGGGCCCTTTTGGAGGTGCAAGGGGGTAAAGTTAGCACTGAACCTATCTGCCAGGATGTTGAAAATATCAGTTGGTTCTGTAATTTTCGTGCCATTGTGCTGTAACTCAGAGCAGATCTGTGCATTGCCATTGAGATTCCTGACATAGCTATAGAATGCTTTGTAGTTGCCCTTAGAATCAGTGGCGATTATGGAGGTCCTCAACAAAAAACAACCCAGACAAAGGAGACCTCAGATGCAAAAACACATGTGAACTCCACAACCCTCCACACCATATACCATGCATAGTCCACACACCTGTGTCTCTCAAACACAAAGGCCTAACCATAAACCCAACATATTTGTCACAGGAGACTCCATTCTGATACACACAGATGTGGTCTCAGCAGGCTGGATAAGGAGAAAGTCACGGTTAGTTGTCTGTCAAGTGCCAGAATCCACCATATCACACATGCACATGTGTCCCAGCAACAGGTACTGTTATGACTGCGTCATAGTCTATGTTGGGGTGAACAACGTGAGATGTACCTCCCAGGACTATATGAACAGAGACATGATTGATCTTACTGAATATGTGCCCCAGGCAGGTATGTCCCTAGCCTTAAGCAGCATTCTACCATTACCCAGAATAATGCCTCAATACAAACAGAAAATGATTGACTTTAACAATTTGCTTAGTTTCTGGTGTCATTTCAGGGGGATCCAGTACCTGACAGCCTGGAAAGATATGATCGACAGACAATGATGCTTTGCTAGAGGTGGCCTGCATCTGTCTCAGTTGAGCTTCAGGCTTTTGGCAAAGGCCCTTGCCTCCCTATAGTGCCTTTTTTAGGAAAAGTCCTGAGGTCAATAACACCAACATAAAAATTTCAACAAAACACAAATTAAAGACATCATGCATGATGACATCAACCAACCTATCTGCAGACCTCATACCCACAGAATACCTACAAAAAGCTGCAGATGCCATAGCATTCCCCATCTCCATCTTGATCAATAGAACCATAGCAGAAAACTCCATCCTCTCCATCTGGAAAGCATCCCATGTTATACCACTTCATAAAGGTGGTAGTTCCACTGACCTGTCCAGTTATAGACCCATTGCCATTCTCTCACCACTGGCCAAAATAATGGAGAAGTGCATCCATAAACAACTGCTGGCTGACTCTCAGCATGGCTTCAGGCCATATCATAGTACCACCTCTGCTCTCCTTTCTTTCTCCAATGCCATAAACCATAACAGAAATAACATTAAACTGTCCTCAGCCCTCTTTCTTGACCTTTCCATAGCCTTTATTATGGTTAATCACTAGCTACTCATTCATACTCTGAAAACCATATCCCTGGATAACCATGCTATTCAATGTTTCCATTCCTATATGAGTGTTAGACAACAGGCTGTCCTGTGGCAGAATAAACTATCCACCCTGCTACCTTTCACCCTTGGAGTTCCCCAGAGCTCTATTTTAGGTCTACTTCTATTTTCAGTCTTTATTAATGATCGCTACACTGTCATCTCAGATGCAACATGCATCCAGTATGCTGATGACTCTACTTTGATCTGCACAGTCTCCTCTCCAACAGACCTGCTGACCTTATCCCAAAAAACGTTCGACACAGTTGAAAATTGGCTCTCTAATCATCATCTGATTTTGAAGCCTAACAAACTCTTCTCCCCCACTCGTAGGTCCACCACACTCTCCTTCACTGTAAGATCTAACAATGGTACCATTATTTCCCCTGAAGCTCATACCAAACTCTTAGGGATACAAGTAGATCATCTCAAATTTGATATGCATTTCAATCAAACTATCAAACTATTAATAAAAAAACAGGCTCACTTTATAAAAATAAACTTTTCCTAACTCTGTTAGCAAGGACTGCCATTGCCCACACTCACCTACTCTCGACCCTTCTATATGCCTCCCCTATACTAACCAACATGAGCAAATCTAAACTTAGCAAACTTTCAAGCAGTTACAACCACATTGCCAGATTTGCCACCGGCTCTACATATCGGACACAACACTGCCAAAACCTTAATGTACTAGGGTGACTAGAATTACCCTGCTTACTTCAGTACAATCAGCTCATAGTAGCACACAAAGTTCTCAACCAACCTGAAAAAACTCCTGGATTTAAAAACGTTATCAGTTCCTTTAAAATAAGCCAAAGAACATACCATCACTTCATGCAAATCTCTAAAGTCCAGATAAAGTAAACAGCTTTTGCAGACGACCTCAATATTTATTTTAAACTCCGAAATACTGACTTGAAAAGATTCTAGACTCTATTGAAAAGTTTTCTATAATATCAGATTACACCATAAATCCTTATAAATCAGTTATATTTCCTCTGAACACCTTAGCCCACAAAGAATTATACTTTCCTGAAACAAAAATAAAAGTTAACTGCTCTCTCAAATAGTATCATTTTTGCAAATCGCAAGTCTGATTCAAATAAAAATAACCTATACAAAACATGGACAATAATCACAGAAGATATAAATAGATGGAAAAACTTTAAATTGTCTGTTTCTAAACCAGTAATTATCAAAATGAATATTCTTCTAAAAATACTGTTTCATTTTAATGCTATTGATACCTCGATACCAAATAACTTTTTGTTAAATTAAAAATGCTACTAGCAAAGTTTATATGGCATCTTAAAAGTACTAGAATTAGCTACTCTAGATTAATACTACCCAAAGAAAAAGGAGGTCTAGGATTACCTGCCTTTCAAACATACTATCATATTATAAACACTAGTTGAATCATACAAATAGCTAATTATGAACCAGCAAATAAAGAATGGTATCCACTATGGATAAAACTATATCACCAACATCTAATCTCTTCAAACATAAATTATAAAGATATACCCTATATGAATACTAAGACACTAAGGGCATTTAAAATTCTCCCAATAGACATTAGGAAAAGCTTAATATTCCGGAAACGCATGACATCCCTCAGTCTTAAAGACACTCTTGCACTTTGACAACCAATTCATCTAAATCCAAATATCAGATTAAATAATAGCATGATAAACCTAGACCAATACCTCTTAATAAAAAAAAATACAGTTTGGGATTTCTACCAAATGAAAAACCTTCCAACTGATGACATAAGGCAAAGCCTTGGAGTAAGTAAGAGTTATAACATTATAATTAGGCAAATAATATATATAGTTAACACAATAGCAGCAAATGTTAAAACTGGCAAACAACAAATGCATTTACATCAACAAATTCTGAACATGTTACTTTTAAGAACAAAAATGCTGTCGAATACCTATAGATTAATGACAAAAAATAAAGCATCAAGATTCACTCTTATACTCAAAATATTGGGAAGAAAATAAAAAGATTATGTTGAACAAACAATGACTGCAATAGAACTTACCATGAAACTAACCCCTTTGAAAAAATGAATATACACCCAAATTATGATTAATAATAAAGCCTACCATACACCATTCTTTCTAAATAAAAATTAGTTCTACCCATTCCCCATTCTGCCACATATGTCCAAATAGAGTAGCGGACATCCTACATATCTTTTGGAGTTGTAAAAATCTGTACAAATGATGGTGTTCACTAAAATCTAAACTGGAGAAAAAAGGTACACAAAAAACACTCTCTCATGGGAAATTGCAATTTTACATATATTCCCTGAGAATTTCACATATCTAAATAAGCACATCATAACACTATATGCCATACTGAAATCATATATAGCCCAAAACTGGCTAGATAGAACTAAAATCTCATGGGATGAATACAAATGTATGGCGACGAAATACATACTAGCAAACAAGTTTATCACAAAGTCAAAAGAAACTATCTTACTATCAGAAATATTGGAAAATACTTCTCAGTATCCATGTGTAAACCATAATACATTCCAGTGTTAAAGGAAAGCAATCACATTAAATAAAAAGAACTGTAAAAAACAAAATTACCAAAACAAACAAATCAACTTCAGTAGGAGAGGTCCCGTGAGCGTAGTTTAAGAGGCCATTTTAAGGTGACATCAGTATGTACATAATGTATATAGTTAGTATAGGTAGAGCTATAAGATAGGTAGATCATAGTTGTGGATATACAGTGAGCTTAGTTAGTGTCAGATTAAAACTTAAGCTATGTCTGTGCTTCATATGTCATACGATCAGACAATGTTATGCTACCTCTGTTATCATACTTTCAAATGTGGGAACTCAAATGTTACTTTGCTTTATATAACTGTGGTAGATGAATGGATATCTGTGTACTCTCAAGCTTAAATGTTTTTATCACTGTTATTCCATGTTTCTTTAAACAAAAATAAAATAAAAAAAAAATAAAAACTCTTATTTGAAAAAAAAATCAATTCCTGCAGTAACTCCAGGTCACATCGATCATCTAACAAACTGCTGGTTCAAACACTCAAAACTAACAACTCAGCCAAAGACTTGCTGTTTTCCAACTTTGTTGGCAAAACCTGGAACTCGCTTCCAGCTGACGTTACTCTAGAACCTTCGTTAACTCAATTAAAACAAGTCTCAAATGGTATTTTACTACACACTGGCTATGTTCCTGTTCCAACTCAGACTAACTCCTCAGCTACCCAGTTTAATATCCCTACAATACTTATCACTACCTCTATCTAGTCACTCATGACTCACTACCCTCTCTATGCTTCCACCTTACTATACCACACCCCTACTCCCTAACCTTTTACCTCCATTACATCTTATCTCTCTCCCTTACTCTAGCTCCCTTCTTTCACTACCAGGTAGTCTGAATATACTTGTTCCTATTGTTGCTAACCCCTTCCCCTTTTGAAAAAGCCTACCATACATCAGACACCTTGACATGAAGGACTATGGAATATTCCACGCTGATGTTCCTAGACTATATCATCTCTACTTAACTAGCCTCTAGTACATGAATTGCCTCTTTTAAATACCTGCTCTTGAACATTTAATTGTTTCTTCTTTACTATTGTATACTAAATAGTACTGTATTCTATACTGACTTTCTCTAATGCCCTAATATCTATGATAGTCTGTAAACCATACGTTACTAGTCTTTTTAATGTGTATGTTACCTAATATAATATGTTAACCAAGCTTTACTTTCTAATGTGTATATATTATTATCTGTATGAGTGGAGCTTTGCTCCCCGGGCCTTCACTGAAAATGGGCATGTATCCAGTCTGACTATCCCAGTCAACAAATGTAAAATAAAATAAATAATAAATAAAGGTCATGCTACCAAATGCTAGGAGTCTAAACATGAAACTGCACTCAATGCAAGCATTCTTAACCCTGGAAGATGCTGACATTTGTGCAGTCACAGAAACCTGGTTCAAAGCTGCAGAGGGCACCCCAGCCTTACCTGGTTAGAAATCCTGTCATACATTCAGACCCCAAACTGTGAGCAGCAAAGCCAAAGGAGGTGGAGTTTTAATATATATTAAAGACACATACACCTCCAGGCTGGTCACACAGTATGACACACAGGAGACACTCCAGGCGCAGTTAACAGTTGACAAGACCCCTATTCAAATCATAGCTAGCTACAGGACCCAAATTTGACTCAAAATACCCACTCCACCTCTCTGGACCTCTTCGAATCTATCAAGATTCAGCCCTTTACCCTGATCCTGGGTGACTTTATCTACCCAACCATAGACTGGCAAAGCTACTCATGCCAGAATGCAAATGCCCAATGATTCATTGATTTTTATCAATGCAAATGCCTTGGAACAGCTAGTTGTTACCCCCACAAGAGGTGATAACATCTTGGACTTAGTATTAACTAACATGAGTAACCATTGCATCACCCCTACAATATCATCCTCCCTGGTAAGATTCAACCATAAAGCAATCACTTTCGACGTCAGCATCTCCCATGACCCCCCCTCCAGCTAGGGCCAAACAAAAAAAAAACTTCTCCAAAGCTGATTACAATCTCATGAGGGATGGTATAAACAGCTTCACACCCCCTCTCCCTCTGTAGGAACTGGCACCAATGTCCAAATCTACACCAAAGTACTATACAAGCACTTATATAAATGCATGGACAAAAACATCCTCCACAAGGAAGAGTAAACCTGTCTGGTGGACATTTGCAATAAATAAACTAAATAACAAAAGGAAAAAAATGCTGTCCAGGACCAAGAAGGAGAAGGAGCACTAGTGAAATTCTGTAAAGACAACTTTGAGTCCAAATTGGTCACATCTATTAGAGAAGAGACAATCATAAGGCCTTCTTCACATATGTCGGAAATCTTAAAAGAAGCACCCAGATCTGTTCAGAACTGGTGGCCAAGGACACCAGATACACAAATGCTGTAGATATAGCCAACCTACTGGTTGACAGATTCAGTAAAAACTTCACCCTTCTGTCACCATCAATAAATCAGGACATCACTGGCTCCTGCCCCCCTCCTGTTATCTCTAGGGAGCAGGTCATCACTACCTTTGCAAAGGAAAAAATAAAGCTTCCATGTGACCCAATAACATCCCGGGCTGCATACTACATGAACTCAGACATGAACTTGCAGCACCATTAGGCACCCTATTCGACCAAAGCCTGAGTACCGGCTTTGTCCCAGCCGAGTGGAGGACAGCCACTGTCATCCCTTTACACAAAGGTGGAGCAGCCATGTATCTGGGAAATTATAGACCCATCAGCCTAATTAGCCTGATATGCAGGGTCATGGAATGACTTATCATGGCCTTCATTAACAGGGACACTGGCAACTTCCAAAGCTCTCAACCCCACACAGTTAGGCTTTGTCAAGGGGAGGTTATCTCTGTTAAATCTGGTCAACTTCTTTGAGACCATCACCAAATCCATGAATGAAGGGAAGACTGTGCACACCATCTACCTTGACCTGGCCAAATCCTTTGACACTATTCCCCAACTGGGCATAACAGTAACTCCCTCAACTAGGCATCAATCCATATGTTACCAGATGGGTTTCAAACTGGCTTACTGATAGAACCCACCTAACCAAAATAGGGGAAGCCACCTCAAGCAGTAGACCCATAATGAGCGGCATACCCCAAGGATCTGTCTTGGGGCCTCTGTTATTCAGGATACACTTCTCTGAGGTGCAGACCAAAACCAGTAGTATATGACTGACCAAGTTTGCAGATGACTGCAAGCTGGGTGCAGTCATCAATTCCCCAAATTATGTGGACGTCCTCTAAGAGGGTCTCACCCAAACAAATGACTGGTGCCAGAAACATGGCCTCAAGCTGAATGCCAAAAAATGCATCATTCCCTTTGGGGAGAGTGACACCCCCACATTTTATCATATTAATATCATCATCCTAAACATGCAATCAGTCATGAGGCATTTGGGCACCCAGGTTGATAGCAACCTGACATTTGACCACCATGTTGCTTCCGTTGCACAGAAAACTTTCTACATGGCTCAACACATAAGGGTATCTCATCCAGGGACAAGGAGGTCATAACATCCCTGTTTTATTCCCTTATAAGGCCAGTTATTGAGTACAGTGCCCCATTTGGCATGTACCTCACAAAGCACAAGCTGCAGCTGGAGAGATCACAGAGGTTCCTCCCCAGGAGAATACTGGGTGTCAAACATCTACCCTACACAGATAGGCTAAAAGCCCTGTCCCTCTATTCAGTTTCATGCAGACTCCTCATAGGTGAACTCTGTCTGGCATATAAAGCAATCTCAGACCCCGCCTTGATGGAACTGCTGCATATCCACAAGTCAAGCTTCACTAGATTAACCCACACACGCGACCTCAGATTGGTCTGTGACATCAATAGGACTTGTTGGCGGTACAGATTTGTGCAGATACAATTTCAAACCAGCATCACAAACTGTAGAAAACTGTTTTGAGATATCAGAAGTGGGTCTTCTAAAATATAAATTCAGGTCATCCACATAAGCAGTAAGTGGAATGTTTTTTTTTGTACTTAAAAGCCTTCATAGGTAATTAATTAATCAATTGTGTAATACAAGAACAGGATAATATAGTGATAAAGTAATCCTGATGGTTATTATTTTTATAATATAAATAAATAAATAAATAAATAATTAAATGAATTAAGTAATAAATACTTTATATAGTACGCGTAAGAGTACAACTTTTATGTACACATCTATTCATATATATACTTATATACACAAGTATGCGCATGCATATGGATAAAAAATATAAACAAATTAAATGTAAAATATAAAGTCCATAAACATGTATATAGAAATAGAACTAAAATAATTGAATTATACTAGGGTTGCTGCAGTAGCTGCTGGTCATGTTAGAAATTTCTTATGGCTTCTCATATTCTTCCACGCTTTATTTCAAAAGTCTTGTGCCTCAGCATTACAATGGTTTATATGTTTTAATATTTATTAATATATTTATAATAATTCACTAAGAAGATTCGAAGTCCCTGAATGATTTAATGTGAGACAGAGTACCATTATTATAATAGCATTTTATTCAGAATTAAATAATTGTATATCAGTATGTATGTATTGGTATAAGGACAGTATACCTTTAATTTTTAATTAATTAACCAGCTGATGTATTACGCACAGTATTTAAATAATTTTAATTGATTTTATGATGTCTGATGAAGTTCGTGTATGACTTGAACGAAAAGTGCTTGGAGAAGCGCTTCAGTTTATTTGTTTCATTAAACGGTTGCTTTTACGGACATTTGGCATTTCTTGTGGATTTAAAAAGTTTTTCAGTGTTTGTTTGGTCTCTATTGATGTATTATTTGCTTATATTTTACTTTTAATTAAGAAATGGGAGGATTAGTCTTTTATAATTCAAGCAAGGAACTTCAATAAGGATTGAGCCCAATAAGAGATAATGCTAAAGCTTTGGACTCAAGCCAGGAAACTTTTCCTGATGTAAGAGATTTGCAGTTTTTTTTATTTGGTTATCATGCCCAATATCAAAATGATCAATATGTTGACTTTCAAGGTTCAAGGTTAAAACGTGTAATTGTCAAATTGGTTTATTTTGTTTTAAAACTTTGTTACAAAATGCAGCTTTAGCAATTAATACACCCTAAATGTGGGAGTTTAAAGCTCCCTATTGTGTATCTCATTTAGCTTGATCCCTCAATAGGTCCATGTAGAAGTTATCAAACAGGAGGTTGAATTATTTTTTACATGATCTTTTTGAAGACGACATGGGGTTTTGGGTTCATGTCCAGGTTGTATATTTTGATGATTTATTTGTTTTGTCTCAGTAATAATATCAGTTAGAGCACAAACCAGCTTGTCTGACACTGAAATGGGAACTTGAATAATGAGTGTATCTGTGCATATAATATTGGCTGCTTAATTCTAATGGAGCTGCAAATTCTGAGGCTAAATCTAAAATTGCTAATGTGGATGAGTAATTGACAGTTTTAGATTTGCTTGACCCATCTTTACTGAGGCCCAGACCTGACTTCCAATCTCCTGCAATAATGAAATAATGCTTACGTTTGCAATTGATAAGTAAATTATGTAAAACAGAGAAATGCAACTTGTCCTGGGCAAGAGACATACACATAAGTATTGGTTTGTATAGGTTAGATTGTTTAATTACTAAATAGCACCATCTTCCCAAATTGTTGATGACAGATTCTATGATTTGCTTATGTATTTTTGATTTAACTAAAATAGTTGTACCTGCATTATTTTTACAATTTTATGCTGCCATACTGCACTTGATCATCTTCTTTGAGTTATTTGATTCAATTGTTTAGGCTTCATGTGGGTTTCTTAAATAAATGCAGTGTGTGATTATTATTTTAAAAAAAGATGTAGGAATCATTTCCTTTTAAGGTCTGAAAACCTCTCACATTCCATGATTATATACCCTAGTCGTTAGCCATATGTAGATTTTGATAACATTTGAACTATACAATAAGGAAGTGTAACACTTGAAAAGGTATAGAAGGTTTAGAAGTAAATATTTTTAATGAAATAAGTAAAATGTTTAAGGCTTTCATCCATAAAGGATGTATTTATTTGTAATACAGTTACTATATTTGTGAGTTAGTAGCTCGGTGTACCATTTGTTAAAGTTTAGTGAAATGTTATTAATTATGAGAAAGGAAATGGAGTAGTATGCCTTACAGAAAGGAAACAATTTAGGAAGTATCTAAAATCTACCCCCAGGCCAGTGAAATCCCAAATTTAAGAAAAGAAAACATAGCAGAAAAGAGAAAACTAAGAATCTGCATTAATGGCCTTTGGAACAGATACATATATTTTCATGCTAGTTAACATTAATGTAAATCTATGCTGAAAATACACTCAATATGCAAGACTTAGTCTCCCAGCTATTTAAACAATAGTGTCAAACCAAAAAGTCAAAAGCCAAAGAATCCAAAAGAACACACAGCCCAATGGATACCTCAACGAAAATTTTATTCCAAAAGTAATCCAAGTACACAAAGAACGAACAGATGCTCCAACACAAAGATTAAGCCACCATAAGCGCTTTTGTCCCCTGAATCATATGTTTACATGGAACTTCATCAGATGGCAATAAAACAACCTCATATCCCTTATATACATTTATCATATGACATCACTTCCCCCAACAAATAAAATAAAATCATTGAGTACACACATCATTTCTAAAACCCATCAATTGTGGTAAAAGCATGTTTAAAATGTGCATCCTACAAGTAACCCATAAAACCTCACCGTTTATAGACTACTTACAAAACACTTTAACTTAAAACCACTCATATAAGACCAGCAGACCCAAACCAAATGAAAAAAAGAAAGAAAAAAAAAGGAAAAAAGCTATAAATGTCATCTGTTAAGGGCTTTTAACTTTAATAAACTAGTAATAGAAACACTATCGTTGAGACCTGGCCAACGTGTTGCATTCAGTTGGAGCTGCCACACCAACTCTGCTTTTTCTAATAAGTACTGCCAAGCCCCCCCTCTTTCAGAACAGGATATTATATCCAAAATAGCAAATTTAAATGCATGCTCTGTGTGTTGTGCAATGTGCCTAGCAAGGGCATTACATTCAAAATTGTCCCTGATATTCCTTACATGCTCACCTATTCTAACTTTAAATTTCCGTTTGTTTTTTCCAATGTAGAAACAGGGGCATGTATCACACACTGCACAATACACAACCCTCTCAGTATCACATGAACCCTTAGAATATAACCTTAATCTTGTATTATTTATTTTGACTTCGTTAGTTTCAAGAATAAAAGGGCAAAATTTGCATCTCCCACATTTATAAGTGAGGCCAAGCCCTGTTCTATTCACGTTACACTCCAAAATATTTTTAATGTTTCGTCCCTTCTTGTAAACACAAATGGGTTTAGCCCCAATAGAACCCCTAATACTACTGTCACTCATTAGGAGATCCCAGTTTTTTGTCAAAATGTTAAGGACATTTTTTGAATCGTGGGCAAAGGTGGTAAGAAAACAAACTTTAGATGAAACCTGGTTAGATGAAACCCGATTAGAATTCGGAGCCTCCTCTATGGGTATAGCAGTATCAGCCCCAGCTATAGCACCCTGATTTGATGTTAAAATTGGGTGATCTAATGGGGGAATGCTATACTGTGATTGTAAAATCCAGTTTTTCAGAACAGAGTCTTGTGCACGAGTTCAAATGAACTTTTATTGAGTAAAAACCACGCAATATTCACCTTGTTAAAACAACGTATAAAAATCAAACAGTATGTGAAACGCTACCAGCCTTTTGTCGTTCCACCAAATAGTAGAACTTCCTCAGACAACAACCAGTAAATTTACAAATATTACTTAAATAGCCTCTGAATTGATAATCCAGGTGCTTGCAATTAACATTAGAGCCATAGATTCTTCATTCAAAGCGCCAGTGTCTATATATACAAAGGCTCCTAAAAACTTCAACATGACTTGAAAGTTATACATGATGTAAAACATATTACAAAATGATCTTCTATTTTCTAAAGTCTAATATGTAGATTTTAGTGTTAAATGTAATCCTTCAAGTCAGTACATAAGTAAAATGCATGATATATTGTCTTTCCTAAATGCTTTATGTACATGTATTTCACACTGTAAAAACCATTACTAATTACAAGTTTAACTAGATTAAAATACCATTTAGGTTTACTGTTTAATAAACAATCAGTCCTGTTAACCTTAAAATTAAACCCTACCTCAAAAGATTTTTAAGCTTTAAAATACATGAAATAGAACAAGAATCATTAATGCCTGGTTCACTACATGCAGCAAGACGTAGTTGCCAGGCTAGTTCTCTTTTCTCCAGTTCTAGTTTTTAAATGTTCGTAAATTATTGTCTGTCCGTCTTTCCTACATAAAAGGACATTGTGTACACTGTGCCAAATAAGCCCTTAGAGTTACATGTGAAAGAACCCCTGACATAATAACTAACTGATCTAATAATAAAAACATTTGATGTTTCAATGTTTTTACAGTATTTACATGCACCACATTTCTTTGTTCCCCCTTTAATCTTTGTACTAGTAGGTTTTGTTTCAAGTAATCTTTTCATGTTTGTAGCCCTTCGATATGATATAACAGGATTAAAGTTTAGGACTTTAGAAACACTTTTATCCATTGATAGATAACACCAGTATTTCCTCACTATTTTGCCTATAGCCCCTGCCTCTGGGCAGTAAGTCCCTGAACTAAGTTACTGTCTGTGTCAGCATATGTACTGCCATTGTGGACACTCATTTCAGTAATTACATTGGGTCTTTCTCACTGGGTGCATAGAGACCTTTTTCCAACACTTCCTGGAAAATGTTGTCCAAGAACGAGTTAGGTACCCTCTCCTTGAAAACATCTGATATAACAAGTCACATTCATCTTCAAATTCACTTTGTAAGGTAATCATCCTCGCTGCCCTGACCAGCTGTCCTTTGACTACAGCTTTTTTCTGGTAGAGAGGATGCATGCTAGTGAAATGAAGAAAGTTGTTCCTTCTAAAAATTTTTGCTGTGTAGGATACCTTATTTTTCCTTAATTCAACATCTAAAAGTTGATTGTACTTTCTTGAAAGTTATAAGTAAACCACAAGAAAGTAGTTGTTGAATTAAGAAACTCCACAAACTGACTTGCGTCTTCCTTGTTTCCTTTAAATAAAATAAAAATGTCATCCAGAAATCTTCTGTAACTACATATCTGTTTGAACCAGTGATTGTTGAAAATATAGTTGTTTTCCCAGTGGGCCAAAACCAAGTTTGCAAAACTAGAACCCACTGGTGAACCCATTGCCACTCCAATTTTTGCAAAAATAACCTGTTTTCAAATGACACAAAGTTGTTTTTTAAGATGATGTCAAGTAGTTGTTCTATTAATATACACTCGTTGTCATTTGCCTCTTTAGATCTAATAAAGTCCACTACCCATTCAGTTCCCAAATCATGTGGGATACAAGAGTACAGATTTATTATGTCCACTGTTAAAAAGTTTACAGTCTCATCATATCTTATAGATTGCAGGTGTTGCAAAAAAGCCCATGAGTCTTTTAATATTTGATGTTCTAACTTAACAAATTTCTTTAAGAAACTGTCCACTAGTTTGGCACAGGGGTAAGATATTGACTGCCTTGTGTCAACTAGTGCCCTAAATGGTGGATTCAAAGTGTTTTTATGTAGTTTCGGAATCCCAAAAATCTTTGGCATTCTTGGAGCTAACATTGTAAGGTATGTGTGTTGCTCTAAAGTTAAAAGTCCATCTGTGAATAAATCGCTGATGAACATTTTAATTCTGCTGTATGCTTGATTCAGTTCATTTCTACTGACTGATTCATAAGTATTACTTTCTAACAACTTCAACATAGTATTAGAGTAGTCTTCTTTATAAAAAACTACCAGACCTCCGCCTTTGTCCGGTTTCATAAGTCTAAGTGGCAAGTCTCTTAATAAGTCTAGTAGGGCTCTTTCCTCAGTGGACAAATTACATTGGACTTTATTAGAATGTTTCAAAACTTCTCTAAATTCGTTTTCGCAAAGGTATTCAAAGATTTTTAATGTGCTAGTCTGGGGTGGATTGAATGTACTTGCTATTCTCAAGTTATTTTCATTTTGTTTGAACTGAATCAAGCATACAGCAGAATTAAAATGTTCATCAGCGATTTATTCACAGATGGACTTTTAACTTTAGAGCAACACACATACCTTACAATGTTAGCTCCAAGAATCCCAAAGATTTTTGGGATTCCGAAACTACATAAAAACACTTTGAATCCACCATTTAGGGCACTAGTTGACGCAAGGCAGTCAATATCTTACCCCTGTGCCAAACTAGTGGACAGTTTCTTAAAGAAATTTGTTAAGTTAGAACATCAAATATTAAAAGACTCATGGGCTTTTTTGCAACACCTGCAATCTATAAGATATGATGAGACTGTAAACTTTTTAACAGTGGACATAATAAATCTGTACTCTTGTATCCCACATGATTTGGGAACTGAATGGGTAGTGGACTTTATTAGATCTAAAGGGGCAAATGACAACGAGTGTATATTAATAGAACAACTACTTGACATCATCTTAAAAAACAACTTTGTGTCATTTGAAAACAGGTTATTTTTGCAAAAAATTGGAGTGGCAATGGGTTCACCAGTGGGTTCTAGTTTTGCAAACTTGGTTTTGGCCCACTGGGAAAACAACTATATTTTCAACAATCACTGGTTCAAACAGATATGTAGTTACAGAAGATTTCTGGATGACATTTTTATTTTATTTAAAGGAAACAAGGAAGACGCAAGTCAGTTTGTGGAGTTTCTTAATTCAACAACTACTTTCTTGTGGTTTACTTATAACTTTCAAGAAAGTACAATCAACTTTTTAGATGTTGAATTAAGGAAAAATAAGGTATCCTACACAGCAAAAATTTTTAGAAGGCCACGTACTCTAACAACTTTCTTCATTTCACTAGCATGCATCCTCTCTACCAGAAAAAAGCTGTAGTCAAAGGACAGCTGGTCAGGGCAGCGAGGATGATTACCTTACAAAGTGAATTTGAAGATGAATGTGACTTGTTATATCAGATGTTTTCAAGGAGAGGGTACCCTAACTCGTTCTTGGACAACATTTTCCAGGAAGTGTTGGAAAAAAGGTCTCTATGCACCCCTTTTGGCCAGTGAGAAAGATAGCGAAAGACCCAATGTAATTACTGAAATGAGTGTCCACAATGGCAGTACATATGCTGACACAGACAGTAACTTAGTTCAGGGACCTTTGGTGAAAGATGGTATTGATAAGAATTTCACAATCGCATTCACCTTTACTTACTGCCCAGAGGCAGGGGCTATAGGCAAAATAGTGAGGAAATACTGGTGTTATCTATCAATGGATAAAAGTGTTTCTAAAGTCCTAAACTTTAATCCTGTTATATCATATCGAAGGGCTACAAACATGAAAAGATTACTTGAAACAAAACCTACTAGTACAAAGATTAAAGGGGGAACAAAGAAATGTGGTGCATGTAAATACTGTAAAAACATTGAAACATCAAATGTTTTTATTATTAGATCAGTTAGTTATTATGTCAGGGGTTCTTTCACATGTAACTCTAAGGGCATTGTTTATTTGGCACAGTGTACACAATGTCCGTCCTTTTATATAGGAAAGACGGACAGACAATTGCGAGACCGAATTTACGAACATTTATACGCAATTGCAAAAGTTAAGGATGAGAATGCCTTGGCTAGACACTGTGCCAATAACCATGGCCATGCTTTTGTTTTTATGGTCATTGATGAAATTGATAAGCATAGTTCAAGTAATAGTTTTGTTAATGAAAACTATCTAAAACTAGAACTGGAGAAAAGAGAACTAGCCTGGCAACTACGTCTTGCTGCATGTAGTGAACCAGGCATTAATGATTCTTGTTCTATTTCATGTATTTTAAAGCTTAAAAATCTTTTGAGGTAGGGTTTAATTTTAAGGTTAACAGGACTGATTGTTTATTAAACAGTAAACCTAAATGGTATTTTAGTCTAGTTAAACTTGTAATTAGTAATGGTTTTTACAGTGTGAAATACATGTACATAAAGCATTTAGGAAAGACAATATATCATGCATTTTACTTATGTACTGACTTGAAGGATTACATTTAACACTAAAATCTACATATTAGACTTTAGAAAATAGAAGACCATTTTGTAATATGTTTTACATCATGTATAACTTTCAAGTCATGTCAAAGTTTTTAGGAGCCTTTGTATATATAGACACTGGCGCTTTGAATGAAGAATCTATGGCTCTAATGTTAATTGCAAGCACCTGGATTATCAATTCAGAGGCTATTTAAGTAATATTTGTAAATTTACTGGTTGTTGTCTGTGGAAGTTCTACTATTTGGTGGAACGAAAAACGCTGGTAGCGTTTCACATACTGTTTGATTTTTATACGTTGTTTTAACAAGGTGAATATTGCGTGGTTTTTACTCAATAAAAGTTCATTTGAACTCGTGCACAAGACTCCGTTCTGAAAAACTGGCGTAACCAACGTTTCCTGCTTCGTGATTGTAAAATAGGTTATAAATAACCACTCCTCTTTTTGACCACTTCATCCATGATATTATCAATAAGTTCCCTGGGGTAACCCCTCTTACAAAACATACATTTTAGAGTATCACATTCTTTTATAAAGCTATCCCATAAGCTCACCATTCTGGCCGCTCTCACGAATTGACCCTTCACCACCCCTCGGTTTTGAGAAAAGGGGTGACAACTCGTGAAGTGGAGAAAACTGTTAGAATAAGTCTCCTTTCGATGTATTTCAGCCACAAAGCTATTGAGCACACAATCTTTTTTCAACAAAACATTAAAATATGCTATACTGGTTTCATCAATGGTGTGTGTAAATTGTAAGAAAGTGGTAGTAGCATTTATATAATCCAAAAATGGGCTAATCAAGTCCTTGGGCCCCTTCCATAAGATAAAGATGTCATCAAAGAAGCAGGTATATATATGTGGCAGTATGGGAAAAAGGAAGAGTGTATCAAAAATCTACCTTCCCATTCTAACATAACAATGTTAGCATATAACCTGCCACATGCCGCACCCATAGCCACACCTTGCACCTGTAGATAGTATTTCTTATCAAACAGTATTACACAACACCAAATCTAATAGATGTTCCAACATTATATACCTATCGTGTGGTAAACCAACTGAGAAAAGATATTCAAGAAACCATTCTGTGCCTGTGTTATGTGGGATCACACTATAAAGATCCTTCACATCGATTGTAATCAGGACATATGAATTATCAAACCTGATTTCATTTATCTTTCTCAAAAACTCCCAAGAATCTTTACATAGCAGTGGTTCCCTTTTAAGTAACTCTTTTAATTCAATATGTAGAAATCTGGCCATGGTGTGCGATAGGAGCACTCGCATCCACAATAGAGCACATGGGGGTTGACAGATGTTCTTATGCATCTTCGGGATCCCAAAGATAACTGGTGTAACAGGAAAATCAGTGGACAAAAAGTGTAGTCCATTGATAGTAATAAGCCTCTCAATAAACAGATCTTCCAACTGCCCCCAATCTTCCTGTAGGCTCCATTCATCTCATTTAGGGAGCTTTCTATGTAAGTGGGGGTATCGATTACTTCATACATTTTCCTGATGTAATCGCTCTGATGCATTAAAACAACCCCTCCCCCCTTATCAGGTTTCATAACCCTTATGTTCATATTATTGGAAAGTAGTGATAATTCAAAAACTTCTTCATCACTTAGATTGTTCTTAGTAACTGAGAGCAAACCTCTTTTCTGAGCACAATACGCTCTAATATCAATTTCACACACTTTCTCAAAAATATCCAAGAGGGGGTGTAAGGGGGGATTATAAGTGCTAGAGACCTTAATTGGAGGAATAACCTTCTCAACTCCCTGAAAAAGTAAATGCAAATTCAGTTTTCTAACATATTGTTTGAGGTCCATAATAGTGTTAACTACATTAACAGGTTTAGTAGGTATAAAAGAAAAGCCCCTCACCAATAAATCACACAAATGCACATCCAATTACAATCCTGTAAAACTGTATACTTTAAAATCCCATGTGGTATTAACACTCACAGACAAAGGGGGCAAATGAAAAACATTAGTCATTGTTACAGAAGTGGGAGATGTGTCACAGTCCACAATGTCCAACCCAAGAAATGTCACACATACTGCAGTGTGTCAGAACCACCCCTCACACCCCCCTAACTATAAATACCAACTCTGAGATTGAACTACAGTTGGGGAAAAGGGCAAATTTCCCGATGTTGGCTAACTATGTCCATTCCCTGTGTAAAAATTTGCTGATGTGAACATTCATTTAAGTGAAAATTTGTTGTATTTGGGTTGATAAATGGAGGTTCATGGAAGTGATCATTTGATAATGTGACATAGACCCCAATAGTCATACTATTCATGCAAAAAGTTGATGCTACGAAAGGTGCTATTTTGTGATGCAGCTGATTAATAGTCAGACATATGTGACTGCAATACATGGCATTATTCAGGGAATTGAAACAAAATCACATGACTTACTGAGGGGCAAAACAAAGCCACTCCTGGAACTCAGGGAAACTTGAGAGGTATAAACAGAGAAAAACTCTGCAGTTAATTGCTATGCACAGCATATTCCCCTACAATGCACTGTAAAAGTATGGCAGCATTACAGGTGATACCCATCATCCTTTCACTTTGTCTCTGTGCATGTATGCCAGTTTTACAAGGATGCTTTGTAATATGTTGATTTCCTTTTGTTTATTCTGGGTCATAGCTCCAGGAGATGGCTTCAGGCTGCTGTACAGAAAGACATTTTCCTGCGGTACATTTCATTTGGGATACATCGCTGCTTATTCCAGGTCATAGCTCCAGGAGATGGCTTCAGGCTGCTGTACAGAAAGACATTTTCCTGCGATACATTTCATTTGCGATACATCACTGCTTATTCTAGGTCATAGCTCCAGGAGATGGCTTCAGGCTGCTGTATATAAAGACATTTTCCTGTGGTACCTTTCATTTCGGATACATCGCTGCTTATTCCAGGTCATAGCTCCAGGAGATGGCTTCAGGCTGCTGTATATAAAGACACTTTCCTGCGGTACATTTCATTTCGGATACATCGCTTATTCCAGGTCATAGCTCTAGGAGATGGCTTCAGGCTGCTCTACAGAAAGACATTTTCCTACAGTACATTTCATTTGGGATACATCACTGAAATAAAATTTAGCTAAAGAGACATATGCTCTTGCAGATTAATTGCAGACACAGAGGCATATAGCACCATGCCCACCATTTCAATAACTTATTGCATATGGGCAGGATACATAATGTGCATTATACTTGATGTACAATTCTTACTTAGGCAACTACAACATGTAGAAGTGTGCTATAGCATGGATAAATTCCTTCATGTTACTGCAGTCACACTTATGTGTTTTAGGTAATGTTTCCTAGACAGTATGAACTGGGGGGGGGGGGTAACAGTCTATATTCACAATCAGGTAATTGTACGCTGCATTTTCGCTGCCACTGACATCTTCGCTGGGCATACTGCCTCTGATATATGCTACACTGACCCTATCTCTATGTGCATTTGGGGTTGCGGATATTATTTCCCATCTGTGCATTTGGTTGCTGAAGCTGCAGGCACAAGACTGCATATTTATCTATGTCAGCAGTGAATCTGTGTCGGTGATATGTCTCACCAACCATATTTCATTTCTTTCATGTGTCCTCAACCTAATGTCTGCATAGAAATGCCTCACAATTTGCAGCCTAAGCATTTTCCCTACACTCTACTAACAACTGGCTCTATTTAGTTGCTTTATTAATAAACAAAAAGCAAACAAATAACTAACTAGATAAATAAATAAATAAACAAGAAGAGATAAATAAGTATATACTACTTTCAATGCAGACACTTAGCAGTCTGGCAAATGACCACTACTTTTGATGTCTGTCCCAGTAACTATTCTCTGCTGTTTGATTTATCATAAAGAACTTACCCAATTTACACATGTTGTAAGATTATATCAAATAAAAATGTTTCATATGTACAGTGCAACATTTTAGTAACAGGAGTTTGAATCTCTTAGAAGCATAAAAACATTGTATCTGTTTTGTATCATGCAAACTACATTCTCAGCTTTAAAGTAATCTCTCTTTAAACTAAGAAATGTTAAATGGTGTTACTAAGCAACAGGAAAACTAATGATGTTAGTGGACATCATTAGTAAATGATAATGAAACAATGGGCTGAATTCAAAAA